>NW_015637528.1:22936-44690 GCF_001515625.1 Sinocyclocheilus rhinocerous
TTTTATTTTTTTTTTTTTTTTTTTTTTCAGAAGCAAAACAGCAGTGTGTTTCGACGTTTTGGGCAGTCCGTATTCCTCCAGCAGTGGCCATTTTCTATTGTTGGGGTGAGTGTAGTTCTGACAGGTATGGAGGATGAAATGCAGGAGTTACGAGAATTAGTAGCACAGCTGAAAGCAGGCAATGACCGGTTGCGTTGTGAGCGTGAGTTACCTGGCCCCAGTACTGTTTTTGCTGCCCCTGCAGGTGCGCCTGCTCCTCCCCAGCCAGTCGAGGCTGATTCAGTTGTGCCGGAAAGGTTTGTTTTTGTGCCCAGAGATAGACTATGTCCAAAATTGTGGCAAATCCGGCACAGGTATTGATGAGTGGGTGGAGGAGGCTGAGGCATGTATGCGGGCTCGTTACTTGTCCAAAGCTGATAAAGCATTTTTTCTCTTCGATCACTTGGAAGGTGAAGCACGTGAGGAGATTAGACACCGTCCCAGTGAGGCGCGGAGAGATCCGGATAGGATTATTGTGATTTTTACGGGAGTTGTACGGTTGCTCTCACTCGTATGTAGCACTTCAAGAAGCATTTTTCTCCGGGAGGCAGCAAGACGGGGAATCTCTGGCGAGGGTTAAACAACAATCACCCAATGCTATCCCTAATCAGTTAGAGTACGTTGCCGATAGTGCCCTCCGCCGGGAACTGAAGCAATTAGTTCGCCGCCAGCCTGCTTCTACCTTATTAGAGATACGCGGGGAAGCGATTAGGTGGGAGCAGGAGGGGATGCCAGGGGGAGCGAGGGGTAGGAGTCAGTCAGATCCAATGGCTTATGGCATCCAGTATGGGGTGCATGGGCATTCTCAGTCGGAGCTGAGGGAGCTGCGGGAGATGTTAAAATCACAGCAGCAACAGTTAAATCAGCTCACTCAGAGTGTTGTGAGTATGTGGTTTCCTCAGCGTGTTCATCGGCCTTCCCGTACTGAGGTACTACTCTGTCATCGGTGTCAAAAACCAGGCCATTTTGCCCGTGAATGTGATGAAGAACGTGTTTTTTCTCCTTCTCTAGATCGGCGTGAGTCACCTTCTATGATGAGGGTGGGGCAGATTTCTTCCCAACCGACGGAAAACTAGTTCCCGCCGAGCTGCAGAGTCACAGTTCGGTAGGGAAAGATCATGACTCTGTGATGTCTGGTCCCCTGCCACTTCTAATGGCGTCGTGTCCTCACCTCGTTGTTTGTATGGGAGGGGTACAAGTGCCCTGTTTGATTGATACTGGCTCCATGGTGTCTACGATCACGGAAAGTTGTTTTGTGGAGCTATTTGCACCATGGGGCCAGGATCGTCTCAGGGCATGTCAGTGGTTGCAGCTTCGTGCGGCCAACGGAACTTCGATACCGTATGTTGGCTATATCGAGTTGGACGTTGAGCTTTGCGGTCAGGTAATTCCAGGATGTGGCGTGCTGGTTGTCAGAGATCCTCCTGGGGGCACCGGTGCTCAAGTCCCTGGTATTTTGGGAATGGAAGTGTTGAGCCGGTGCTATCAGGAGCTCTTTGGGCAGCACGGTGCCGCCCTTTTTGACGTGCCGTTTGTGTCAGGGGCCTCTAAGCCAGTGTTTCAGGCGTTACAACATTGTGGTCAGGTAAGTGCTGTCCCTCAAGCTAGCTGTGTGGGCAAGGTGCGATTGCGGGGTCACAGTGCGTGTCGTATTCCAGGTGGCACAATGAAAATGGTGGCTGCCACTTGCTCTGGGCACTTTGCTGGGGAAACTGTGCTTTTTGAACCACCAGAAACTGGGTTACCTGCAGGTCTTTTGGCGTTAGCTGCATTAATGCGAGTGACTCGAAGCACCGTTTATGTACCTATCATTAATGTAGGTAAGACTGATGTAATGCTTTTTCGGAACTCCGTTTTGGGCACCTTGCACAGTGTATTTATTGTGAGCTTGCCCCGTGGCGTCTCAGAATGTAAATCAGTTTCAGCCTCAGTAAATCTTCAGATTCCCACGGTTCTTCCTTCAGTACAGGAACAAATCAAGAATCTTGATTTGTCTGTGTTGTCAGAGACTGAGCAGGAACGGGTGACGTTGCTGCTGTTGAGATTTCATACGGTTTTCTCAGAGTATGAAGGCGATTTGGGATGTATCCGGCTCCTTTCTCATGACATCCCTTTGACCGATTCGGTCCCAATTCGACAACGGTACCGAAGGATACCTCCGTCGGAGTATGACGTGGTAAAAACGCATATAAACCAGCTGCTGGAAACTAACATTATTAGAGAGAGCTGCAGTCCTTATGCCTCCCCCATTGTATTGGCCAAAAAGAAGGATGGCACCTTGCGTATGTGCGTAGACTATCGTCAGCTGAACGCAAAAACTCGAAAAGACGCTTTTCCCCCTGCCACGTATAGAGGAGACTTTGGACTCACTGACAGGGGCCCGGTGGTTTTCCACCATGGACCTTGCCAGTGTGTACAACCAGGTTCCTGTCACGGAGGGGGATAAACATAAGACCGCCTTCTGTACACCCTTTGATCTTTTTGAATGGAATTGCATGCCGTTCGGGCTCTGCAATGCCCCAGGCACCTTCCAGAGGCTGATGGAGAGGGTGTTTGGGGATCAGCAGTGTCAGTCTCTTTGTTTGTACTTGGATGACATGCTGGTTTTTTTCTTCCTCTATAACACAACATCTAGAGAGGTTAGAGTTGGTTTTGAGTCGGTTGGAGTGAGAGGGGTTGAAGGCTAAATTAGCTAAGTGTATGTTTTTCCAGCAAGAGGTAAGTTATCTGGGACACGTAATTTCAGCCAAAGGGGTGTCGATGGATCCAAGCAAGATAGAGGCAGTGAAGCAATGGCAGTGCCCTGCGGGGGTGGCAGAGCTCCGTCGTTCCTGGGGTTTGCTAGTTACTATAGGCGGTTTGTAGAGGGGTTTGCCAAGTTGGCGGACCCCCTGTACCGTCTGGTAGCTGAATTTACTCGAGCCCTGGACTTACGACCAGCAGAGTTGAGTTTTGGTACGGCGTGGACCGAACAGTGTCGGTGAGCTTTGAGGAGTTGAGGAGTAAGCTCACCTCTGCCCCTGTATTGGCATATGCTGACTTTTCCCTTCCCTTTATCTTGGCAGTAGACGCTAGCCATGGGGGGTTGGGGGCAGTGTTGTCTCAGGAACAGGGAGGGAAGGTACGGCCCATAGCCTATGCTAGCCGCAGTCTTGGGCCCACTGAGCGCAATATGTCAAATTACAGCTCTATGAAGTTGGAGTTTTTGGCGCTCAAGTGGGCCATGACTGAGAAGTTCAGAGAATATATGCTGGGGCAGAGGTGTGTTGTCTTCACTGATGACAACCCCCTCAGCCACCTTACTACCACCAAGCTTGGGGCCACAGAACAGCGGTGGGCTGCACAATTGGCCGCCTTTGATTTTGAGCTAAGGTATCGCTTGGGAAGGAGCAACCGGAATGCGGATGCACTTTCCCGACAGGGTCCTTCCAGTCAGGGTGAGTTGGAAGAAGTACTGCCTGGTACATCTCTCCCAGCCATTGTAAGGCAGGCTGGAGAGATCAGGGTGGCTTCTCAAGCAGCAGTTGCTGCGCTGCCTGGTCTGGCTGTGGACATGCAGGCCTTGCAGGAGGAGGACCTTGTTATAGGTGAGGTGTTAAGGTTTTGGAGGCGTGGGGTTCCCCCTAGTTCCGAGGAGCGTCGGCAGCTGCCTAGGGCAGTGGTGAATCTGCTACGTCAATGGAGCCGCTTGTGTGAGCAGGACGGAGTATTACACCGTAGAGTCTTCCGCTCGGATGGTGGAGAAGAGGTGCTGCAGGTGGTCTTACCGTCATTATTGCATCATGAAGTGCTGACTCCGTTACACCAGGAGCATGGGCACCAAGGAGTGGAAAGCACCACTGAGTTGGTGCGGCAGCGTTGTTTTTGGCCGGGCCTGACGTCTGATGTGGCACAATGGTGTCGAGCGTGTGAAAGGTGCCAGGCTGCCAAGGATACACAACTCCTTCCCAATAGCTTCATGGGCCATCTTTTGGCCTCGAGGCTGAATGAAATCTTGGCCATAGATTTTACTGTGTTAGAACCAACGCGTTCTGGGCTGGAGAACGTGCTGGTTATGACGGACGTTTTTACAAAGTATACCTTGGCTGTACCTACACGAGATCAACGGGCGGAGACAGTAGCCCAAGTTTTGGTGGTTGAATGGTTTTAGAAGTTCGGTGTCCCCAGTCGGATCCATTCTGATCAGGGCCGTAATTGAGTCCTCCCTGGTACAGCAGCTTTGTGCACTATATAAGGTAGAAGAGTCTCGCACTACTCCCTATCATCCGGCGGGGAATGGGCAGTGCGAGCACTTTAATAGGACATTGCACAACCTTTTGCGTACCCTGCCTGTGTCCAGGAAGATGGATTGGGCCTCATGCCTCCCACAAGTGCTGTTCTGCTACAACACTACCCCTCATCAGGCGACTGGCGAATCCCCATATTTTTTAATGCTCGGGCAAGAGCCAAGACTCCCGGTGGACTTCCTCTTAGGCAGAGTCCAGGAGGTTGGGGTTGGTAGTGTACATGAGTGGATGAGGGAACATCAGGCCAGGCTTCAGGTGGCTTTTGAGGGGGCTTGGGGACGACTGGACATTGCTGCTGGTCGCCGTAAGGCGCAACCTGATGTCCTCGTCCGTGATGCACCACTGGGGGAGGGCCAGTTAGTTTATTTACGTGAGTATGGCGTTAGAGGTCGCCATTAAAATTCAGGACCTGTGGAGCCCGGTGGTGTATCAGGTAATAAAATCACCCAAGGAGGGTGGGGCGGTATATACCATTGCACCAGTGGATGACTTGGGAAGGGTCAGATGCGTTCATCGCTCGGCCTTGAAGGTCCGGATCCAGAAGGATGCTCCGGTTTCAACATATCCCCCTGTTCTGGAGAAAGAGGTGCCTTCAGCAGAAGTTTCGTCAGAAAATGTCGATCTGCTTATGTTGGTGCCGGCGACCCCCTCCGGTAAGTAGGGGGCCAGTCTCTCAGGTGCCAGTTTCCCTGGGCGCTTCGACCTCACAGAGTAGGCTGGTAGGGTCCAATGGGGAGGCTCCAGTTGTGGGGGGCCATGAGGTTCCTGATTTTATATCAGTGGCACCCCCGGGCCCTGCTAGTTTGCCGGAGGGCCAATCATGTATGGATGGTGTCCCCTTAAGGAGAACTGGGCGGACCACTGCGGACCACCATTCGAACTTGTATCGTCTACCACGGGCCGTTGAGGGAGGTATGGGTGCTGCCACACTACCAGGCCCCATCTCTAATAGGATCTCCGTTTGGTTTAGGCTGTGGGACGCAGGACAGGAATAGTCAATTTTTTGACTATTCCTGCGTTCTCCTATTTGCGTTCAGGTAGGATAAGACTCTATTGACGGGGTATTGCTGTGAATGGCTCGAGGCTAATCTGTGCTATAGTGTTAATTTACTTTTTTGGTTAATTTGTGGTTAATTTGTTATCTTTGGTTTATTTATTTTGCAGCTTTATTATAGTCCACTTGTGTTTTTGTGCAATGTATTGTACTGGGTCAATGTAAAAAGGTTTATAATTTTTCATTTACTGCCTTGATATTCTGGTGCCCTTCAGGCACTGCTGTTTGTTACTGCTGCATCTTGTGCCGTCAGGAGGCCTGAGTACTGGAGTCATTACATCCAATGTCTGTAAACTTAATCTGTTTTCTTTATTCATTTTTATTTTTCTTTGTAATTTTTGGTTAATGTGTGTTTCTTATTTGTCTTTCACCAGGAGCCAGTGGGGACTCGGTGTGGAGTAGGGGAGGCTAGCCGCTTTTCGTCGGTGGTGTGTGCTTCACAGGGTACCGTGTGTGTGTGGGTACGATCCCTCTATAGTGTGGGTGTGGTGTTTGACTTGGTGTGAATTTTAGGTAAGTTCAGACGACCTCCCGAGTTGCAGCCGGCCTGCCCTGTTCCCGCTAAGCCTGGCCCTGGAGAATTATTTTTATAATCTTGTGTGTGTTTCATGGGAGAGAATTTTATTGATGCTCTTATAATAAAGTAATTTTTTGTATCTATACTCTCGTCTCACTACATCTGATTTCTTGCCCTCAATTGGTAAAACGTACCTGTGTGTCCTTTTTATTGGTAGTATTTCCCTGGCGCTCCACCAGGGTGGCGTAGTCGGATGAAACCAATTGTGATTTAGGGTCTTTTAGACCTATGAGAGTGCCACACAGTGAAATCAGTAAAAAAAGCTCAAGTATTATCCATAAAGGGATAGAAAATTTTACTCACCCTAATGCCGCTCCAACAAAATGAGTTGTTTTTCAGAATGGAAAAGCTGCTTTTTTCCATATCATGACTTGTGGCTGTCAGGCTCTGAAAAGGATAAAAAAAAAAAAACGTGAGTAAAGGATGGCATTTTAATTGTTTTGTGAACTATCACCATGCCGTCCCCTCTCTCTGAGTGATTTGAAAGGCTGTGTGATGTTTGTGTGTGGCTCTGAAAAGGATAAAAAAAAAAAAAACGTGAGTAAAGGATGGCATTTTAATTGTTTTGTGAACTATCACCATGCCGTCCCCTCTCTCTGAGTGATTTGAAAGGCTGTGTGATGTTTGTGTGTATGACAGGCTGTCATGTAGGAACCGTCTGTGCAGTGGCGTCCCTAAACAGTTCTGAAGATTTCACGTCATCCAGTCAGTTTAATGTTGCTTTGATCCTGCTTTTTTCCATTCCTGTTAGACAGTAATCGCTTTTTGTTCGCTGTCAATCTGCTACAGTTCACATCGTGATGCAAGCTTCAACACATTTTCATTTCTGACCTTATCAGTCACAGCACTCGATCACATTTAACTCACATTCATCACATTCTGGCAATGACAAATATGATGCATGTTGTCTACAAAGATGCATGTTGTCATTTTACGCCAACATGTGAACAAAATATCCTCAGATGGTGATAAATGTTTTAGTCACAAAGATTTTGCAAGAGACATCTAACTGTGTTTCTCGAGTGGTTAGTGATCTGGCTAGTCTGTTTATAGCGAAATACAAATTTGGTGCTTACTAAATAAGCCAAGGCCTTATGTTTGGGTCTTTCCGTGCAGCATTGTGTGCCTAAGTTTATCGTAAACCAGATGCACCAAAGGTGTCTGCAATCTACTCAGACTCACAATGCTTTTTGGAAACGAGGTCCACTGGCATAAAGATGGCTTGGTGTTTGACATTTGATATTTTAGTTTAGGGACCATCTCTAAAGTTACGTACAATTTTGATAAACGCATTAGATCAGGGGTGTCAAACTCAATTCCTGGAGGGCCGGAGCCCTGCAGAATTTTGTTCCAACACTGCTCCAACACACATACCATATAGTTTTCAAATAAGCCTAAAGGACTTGATAAGTTGATTCAGGTGTGTTTAATTAGGGTTGACTCTAAACTCTGCAGGGCTCCGGCCCTCCAGAAATTGAGTTTAACACCCCTGCGTTAGATTTTGATATTTATTCAAATGAACTGTCAAATCATATCTAAGTATTGCTAAATATACCTGACTCGTAGATTAACACTTTACAGTTGGTTTTGTGACTAAGTCATTCTCATTCTCTTCTGCGTGAGCTCTCAACCAATGATTAACCAATGATTTGGAGCTCCGCAAGGACCGCCTCCCTCATTTCCATGTTGCACACGGAAAAGTAAAAAGAAATAAATTAATAAATAAATATGGAAATAAATATGGGAATAAATAAATATATAAAAAAATAAATAAAGACATGAATAAATACATTTATAATATAATAAATAAATTAATTAATTAAATATAAGAGTAAATTAAATATAAGTATACAAAAGTTAAAAAATAAAAATAAACATAAAAACAGAAACAGAAAATAATACATAAAGGAAAAAGGTAATAAAAAATAAATTCAGGATTACATTTTATTACAAATTAACTATATTGGCTTTTATCAAGTCATTTATTTCTTGATTTATTTTCCTGTTATGTATTTATTTATTTTTAATTTCTGGAGGTTTGGTCCTCCATATATTCAATATTTAGTCAATATCTCCATATATTCAATATATATATATATATATATTCAATATATATATATACAATATCCTCCTGCACACTATTCCTTAAAACATTAGGCACGCTACTACAAATGTTTGAAAAAGTATTTGTAGTATGCTGTTTTTGTCACATGACCTCACTGCGGCCACATTCACACAGCAGAATACAGTCTTCTATATGTTGTGCTTAATATGGTTATGTTCAAATACTGTTATTTACAAGAGTGACAACTGCAAGCTAAACCAAACTCAAAATAATGTTAAACCCCTGCTATGTGAACAGAACCATACTGGAGAACTTGTGTAAAAATCGCTTAACGTTTGACAGTCTGATCAAATGATGAGTCAAAATCACAGCTCCTGATATGATTCATTCATCACAATGGAAACAGATGGTCAAGTAGGCTCACCATTTTGATGAGCGTCACCCACTCATACAGAAAAATGAGTACAGTATATACTGTGCACTCTAGGCATACTAAATACTGCAGAAATAGTAAGAGTAAAAGTATGGCAGTATGGTATTCTGAACAGAGGCATTTTCTGTGTTTATGGCCTCCGTCACTATTGTTATTTCATATCGATCCTCCGCTGCCACTGCCATAACGACAGCTTTCTAAACAGGGACAGAAATCTTGAGCGCTTTACTAAAAGGTCTTTGAATTGATTTCCCAAATGTAATTTTGCTCGTAATGACAGTTCATTCATTTTGAAATGCCTTAACCATTGAAAAAAGGGTAAACGGTCTTGTAATTCTGCAACAGGAAGGTCTACTAACATCATGCCCATTAACCTTTACCCTTTTATGTAAGTTGTTTTCAGCCATTTAGTCTAAGTTTGTCAAATTTTATCAAGCAGAACATGTAAAATAGGATTAAGAGAGCATTATGTTACTAGTTTTGTGCATCACAAATCTCTCTGTGGTATTCTCTTTCATGTTTACATTCAACATTAGTATTAATAATTTATTGAGACAATGGGGAATCTCACAAAAATGTGTCTAGCGTGTCTAGCTAATGTGTCTGGATCTGGAAAATTATTATTGGCTTGGCAATGGAGTGGAATGAGATCTATAAGGGGCGGCAACACCAAAGCAAGCACCCATGCATATTTCTTATGGATTTATGGCCTGACATACACAGTCATGTCCATGAATATACAAACACTGTTGCTACTGTAAATAACAAAATATCTATATCCAGGGCACCAATTGTCTATTAAACATGTCAACAAATTCAAAACTTCTCTGAGTTTGCAGGAGTATGTCTATTATTTCTGCTTAAAAAAGGATAAGTTGTTTTATTAATTTATTCATGCACTTGAATTATATAAATAATAACAGGTTTTATAAGAAACAGAAAACAAGTTTTGTCGAAATATCATCAAAAGATTCCATTGAAGGTCAGTCACTTTACCTAGTGAGAACAAAGTTATAAAATAGCTACTTACATAAAACATAAATCACAGATTTCCAAACGTTTTTTTTTGAGTTTCAGTTATTAACATTGGACATCTCACGTCTGTGGCTTCATGCAGTTTACCGCTTCTAACAGGGCTAGAGGTACACCCTATTCCACAAAGATTCACCCATCTGGAGATTTTTGGCCTCTCTATATCTCTATGAAAGCGCAGCAGATAATCTGCACTCATGAGCCCTTACTCATCATTGTTTATTGTACTCTCGGGTTGGATGGCCGGCGTTGTCATCCCGTAGACTTAAGCATTGGTACTTATTTATATATAAAATCATTTTAGGTTTACTTCCTTCGTATTTACAGCAGAATATCTTACAAAAAAGGTGTAAATAATTATGGTCTTCACTCACAAGACTATTATCTTTTAAGCATCCCTAAAGTTCGTACTAATATGGACAAACAGGCATTTAGTTATGCTGCTCCATTTGATTGGAATCGACTACAAGATAAGTTATGCTTAAAAGAGTTGGTATCACTAAATGATTTTAAATGTATTTTAAAGGATCTAATTGTAGAGTCACCTGATTGTAAATGTTTTGAGTGATTTGTGTATGTTTCTGTGTATGTAAACAAATTTATTTTGTTTTATGTGTAACTAAATCTTGGCCAGGACCCTCTTGTAAATGAGATTTTAAATCTCAAGAGTTTTTAATTTCCTGGTTAAATAAAGGTAAATAAAAATAATAAAATAACTCCATGAGGAAATCTGAGTTACGGTACTCAGCAAAAGTCAGAATAAACCAGGAGAAGCATTGTGGGAAATAACAACATAGCGCAATCACAGACCATTCCTATCTGGACGGAACTGAATTTCCCAAAGGACCTCAGAGTACGAATGCTATAAGTAGCTACTGTAGATTCAGTCGAGGTGAAACCTGTAATTTGCTCTGTAGTTTTTTTTTTCCTATGTTGTGTGAGGAAAACAGTTTGATTTGCACTAGCATGAAACCACCATCTTCCCACTGCCGACAAACCACATCTGATTCCATTGGGCTAAAACATCAAGCTACAGTATTCTCGTTGTCTAAATTTGATGTGTAGATGTAAGTTTATACAATTTTTTTGTTATTGATATATCTTGTAGTTCACTTAGTGGTCAGATGTTGATTCGGTAACCGCTCTGAGTGAACTGTTCAGTGAAGGAGTATTCAGATTGATTCAAACTCCTCTCCTGAGTTTACAAGACTATTGAACAATTTATTAAAATAAGCTTGTAATAGTCATTTGTTCATGAATTGAGGCGGTTGCACTTTGTTTCTGACTAAAAATAATTGATTCAAAAGAGTCACTGGGTGCACTCAATCATGCTTAATTGTCATGAAAACAATGTCAAATACAATGCAAAATTGAATGGGCTTTTTAAAAATCAATACCACGTTGCAATTTAAAATGCAGTGAGGTCCAAAATGTCGATCTTAGAGTTATATATGTTTACTCATACTATAACAGGACTTTTGGTCGTACCAGCCACCCCTAGTGATAAATTCATCTACAATTACATTTATGCATTTAGACGATCCTTTTATCCAAAGTAATTTACATTACATTCGAGGTATACATTTCATTTAATCAGTACTTGCTTTCCCTGGGAATCGAACCCACGACCTTAGCATGATTGTAGAATTCCTCAAAGCTTTTGACTCATATATATGTGGAATTCATTGTTTACACCTCTAACATGCAAAACATGAGGCATTCTGGGATATCTGGAAGTGACGATGCAGCTTTGCCATCAGCAGCATCCTCTGAGAAACCTGCTGAGAACAGAAACTCATGCAGCTCTGAGACACATAAGAGCTGCTCTCCTCATCAGAGCTTTTCTTCATAAACAAATGCCAGTTAATGGCTTTTTCTGGCACTTACGTTTTCTGAATAGCCATTGTACTATGAGGATCAATAGCGGTGTTAACAACTTATATTGCTCAATCCATAATAAGCAAGACAGTTTGCAGGCCTGGTTATTTTGAAACACAAAATGTGCTGACTTTTCAGATGATAATCACTTAGCTTGACTTCATGCTATCTACTGAACTGAACGACAATTATGTCTCCAGCTTTGCACTTTGCTTAATTTTTGTTGCTGTATTCCATCGCTATTTCTAAAATGCTACATGACGTTTGCCATATGAATGTTTCATTAGGTCCAATTATGCAGCTACCCAAGGGAGACGAATTCATATTACAAGAAAGATGCCGTAGCTTTGCGAAAGGAAAAAAAAAAGGAAGGAAAGTCTTGAATAATTACTTGAGCGTTTGTTAGAAAATAGATTAGGTTTTGCCTTATTTTTTAAAACGCAGATGCTTTTGTTAATTTTCATAACTATTGAATCGTGAGAGATTTGGGAGGCAGTGGCTGCCTGCCTCCTTCTTTGCCCCCTTCCTGTTTTTATTGCTGTCTTTATGTATCTGTCTGTGACAGCAGTAGAAGGTTGTTTATTTCAGCACTCTGTAGGTGACATAGGGCTCTTGGATCTCCGCAGGGGTAAAATGGATGGATGCATAAATAAATGAGAGTGTGAGGAGCTCAAGGCAGAGAAGATCTGTAGCCCCGAGCTCTGACTTCAAATAGTCAATGATTCCATGTGAAACCTCATGTCTTCTAAAAAAACCTTTATCTTTATCTCTCGGACTGCCAGACCATGCTGGACGAATTCATATTACAAGAAAGACGCCGTAGCTTTGCGAAAGGAAAAAAAAAAGGAAGGAAAGTCTTGAATAATTACTTGAGCATTTGTTAGAAAATAGATTAGGTTTTGCCTTATTTTTAAAACGCAGATGCTTTTGTTAATTTTCATAACTATTGAATCGTGAGAGATTTCGGAGGCAGTGGCTGCCTGCCTCCTTCTTTGCCCCCTTCCTGTTTTTATTGCTGTCTTTATGTATCTGTCTGTGACAGCAGTAGAAGGTTGTTTATTTCAGCACTCTGTAGGTGACATAGGGCTCTTGGATCTCCGCAGGGGTAAAATGGATGGATGCATAAATAAATGAGAGTGTGAGGAGCTCAAGGCAGAGAAGATCTGTAGCCCCGAGCTCTGACTTCAAATAGTCAATGATTCCATGTGAAACCTCATGTCTTCTAAAAAAACCTTTATCTTTATCTCTCGGACTGCCAGACCATGCTGGAGCTGTCTATCGTACACCGAGGCTAATGCTGCCAGGAAATTTCTTGTTAAGTCTTGCCAGTAATTCACAAGAGCAATATCCATTAAACTAGTATTCGCAAATAGCTTTGTGAACATGTGACATGTGCTTCTAATGATGTGTTTGACTTTTGCATGCTGAAAATACAGTATATGTTGGATTGTGACTTTAAATAGGTTCCACAGGGGGAGCCAATCGTCTTTGTCAGGTGAAGCCATATTATATAAAATATTTACTTAAAGTTCCTCACACACAGTTGTCAGGTGACTTCAGAAGAATTGATTTTGTCATGTTTTTGTCCTTTTGGAGGTTGACATGAACTGTTGGTTTATGGATGCAAGCTTATAATTTCAGTAGAGGCAGATCCAGGGGAATGAAAGTGACAAGTTGATGCATTCATCAAATAAGGTTGATTATCTTTATTTAGAATGAATGTCCAAACTTCAGCTATTCCTGGCTGAAGTAGACATTCAAATAATGGAAAAAGGCTATTGCTTTGAAGTAGATATATTATGTTGTTATAATGCCAATTTGTAACATCATGTACGCTTACAGTGGTTGATGCATACTTATATGCATGTATATATTGATGTTTTATACTGTGCATAATCATGCAGAATATATAAACTTTATAAAAAAGTATTTCACATCAATTACCAATATACACATATAAGCATTAAATTCAATTCATATTTCAGGCAAATATACTGGAGAAAAGAACATCCAGAACATACTCAGATCCATTATGTATAAGCACCTGAATTATTTAGTATTCTAATTAAGTCCAATAAAAATAATTTAATAGACCAGGCCAACATGCTTCCGTCTAATTGTCCTTATAACCTTCACAAGAACCGGAGTAAACAGCCAGTTCATTTCAGAGATTAATTAAACCTGTTAGGATAAATCTCTAGTGCTACAGACCATGATATTCAATAGTTTACAGCCCTTTCTTAGCATCCACATCATGGCCCTTGGATAACAAACCTTGAAGATGAGCAAAGGTCTACTGGATATGCTTGTGTCATATCATCAGAATGACTGACTTTAATGATTTGGCTCAGGGGTTCATCAAAAGAAACACAAACAGACAACATCCACAAATATAATCAATTTCTTATTTAAGTTTCCCTGGAGCTAAATGTTCTTAAATCAATCCCCAACAAAATCTGTCAATAACATGGTCATATTTCATCCTGAAATCAAATGAAAGATAGAAGAAATTATATTTTTCATAATTAAAAAAAAATGTAATGAAAAAAAATTAAAGGTCCTTAAAATAGGCTTACATTTCTTTATGCAAAATATAATTTCTTATGTCCTTTCTGTTGATTTTGTGGTTTTGTAAAATTCATCCTCTTGCTTATGTACATCCTTATTTATGTATTTTTCCACAATTGTATTTGTGTGTGTGTGTTTGTGAGGATCTGGGAAGTAGCAGTACATCTTTGGCATATATAAAAAAAAAGCATTTTATACCTGCATGAATTTTCGGCTCCTATAAAATCAATATGTTACATTAGATTTTACACAGCCTGTGATCCAATACAAAGGATAAGTGGTTTTGGGAATGGATGGATGGATGGATTTTACACAGAAAAAAAAGATGTGTGTTTAAGAGCGACCATAAATTTCACTCTATTCCATTCTGCCTTGAACCCAACAGAATAATCACACTGATATATAAGCTTCATCCCAAGGTGGAGGAATTCATTCCACACTCATCCGTACAAGTTAAACAAGCCATAAGAGCTGCGTTCATTTCCGCTCAAATCAAATATGTGCTCTCTACCTTCTCCTGGAGGCAAGGAGCAATTAAATTGAGCTCCTTGCAGCCGCTGAACACTTGAGGAAGTCCACTGAACACACTCTGACTGCAGCCGCACGGCTCCACTGGGAAGAACATAACTTGATGATTTGCAGGACTTGGATGTCGTGTGTGACCAAATTTAGAGTTCTGTGGTCTCTAAAGACACCTTGAAAGGCCACGGACTAGCACAATAAACTTCATTCTTGGGGATTCAATCTTCTTTATAATCAAACTGCAGGGTTTTAAATGACAGAAGAGCTGACAGGAAACAGCACATCAGACTGATGAATAAGTTATTAGATTTGTATCAGAATACATTTCAGCTGTATAGTCATATTGAGTGACATAAAGGGAAATTAACGTCACTGTTGAGGAACTGTAGCTGTGGGTGGCTGAATGTGACTGCATTAAACTTCTCTACCCTGCCTGGAACAAAAGCACTTAAGTGCCTTAGCTGTAAATATCCAATGTCACTTTGTTAAATAGTGGGGCATTATTATTGGACTATTTAAGGTCATTAGTTCAGCTAACACTTTTCATCAAAAGGAGAGTTGGAGGGATGGGCAGATGGAAGGATGGTAAGGAGTTTGGGTGAACGAATGATATATGGACAAACTGATGGACACATGGATTTATGGACGAATGGATGGGTGGATTTTAGCTTTATTCTAATCTATATTTTTAAAGAGGGGTTTGTTCATATGTCTTTTTTTTTCTACCTGGTGAAAATTACTTTTTTTCTGGTTGTTGACAGTACTTTGACAGTACTTTCTGATTTATGGAGTGATGAAAAGAGATCCAAAAACTTTAATATGTCAACAAAATGAAACCTGTGTTCACATTTTTGTCTGAAAATGTATGCAAATTCATGCATATTTAAATACATAATGGTTGTAATACAAACAATTATCTAACATACTGTGATTAATCAATTGACCCTTCACAAAGACGTTTTGAATTATAGAATCTATATAATCTAGATTTAAACTGACAGAGTTTGTCTGCCTCCCGAACAATGCTAGGTAGATTGTTCCAGAGTTTGGGCGCTAAATAGGAAAAGGATCTGTCGCCCGAAGTTGATTTTGATATTCTAGGTATTAATAAATGGCCAGAGTTTTGAGATTGCAGCGGACGTGAAGGAATATAATGCAATATGAGCTTGCTCAAGTACTGAGGAGCTAAATCATTCAGGGCTTTATAAGTAATTAGCAAGATTTTAAAATGTATACTATGTTTAACAGTGAGCCAGTGCAGTGTTGACAGAACCAGGCTATTATGGTCATACTTCCTGGTAGTAAGAACTCGAGCTGCTGCATTTTGTACCAGCTGGAGTTTATTTTGTTTAAGCATGCAGAGCAACCACCCAATAAAGCATTACAATAATTTAACCTTGAGGTCATAAACACATGAATTAACATTTCTGCATTTGACATTGAGAGCATAGCTCATAATTTAGATACATTTTTAAGATGGAAAAATGTGGTTTTACAAATGCTAGGCACATGACTTTCAAAGGAAAGGTTAATCTATATTTTTAAAGAGGGGTTTGTTCATATGTCTTTTTTTTCTACCTGGTGAAAATTACTGTTTTTCTGGTTGTTGACAGTACTTTGACAGTACTTTCTGATTTATGGAGTGATGAAAAGAGATCCAAAAACTTTAATATGTCAACAAAATGAAACCTGTGTTCACATTTTTGTCTGAAAATGTATGCAAATTCATGCATATTTAAATACATAATGGTTGTAATACAAACAATTATCTAACATACTGTGATTAATCAATTGACCCTTCACAAAGACGTTTTGAATTATAGAATCTATATAATCTAGATTTAAACTGACAGAGTTTGTCTGCCTCCCGAACAATGCTAGGTAGATTGTTCCAGAGTTTGGGCGCTAAATAGGAAAAGGATCTGTCGCCCGAAGTTGTATTCAGAAGAGGATCTATGTTTTCTGGAAGCATCTCTTTAAGTAGCTTAGATGGTATAGGATCTAACATACATGTAGTTGGTTTAGATGATTTAACAAGTTTATAATTCTTCCTGTCCTATAGCAGAGAATGAGTGGAATTGTTCCTCAGGGAATCTATAATCCACGAGATTCTGTGTACTGTCTTTTGGTCCAATAAGTAATATCTCTGTCTTATCCGAGTTTAATAGGAGAAAATTATTGGTCATCCAATCTTTTACATTTTTAACACATTCTGTTAGCTTAGATCATTTAGAAGTCTAATAGTATCGATCTTGGAAGTAAAAAAGTTATTAATACATTACTGCTGTGTTGTTGCGAAATGTCTGCGTCTGCTGATGCTTTATCTTTTGTTAATTTAGCAACTTCGGCATTTATTATGTAGAAGTACTTTCTCTCCATGCAATACAAACTACCTCTAATTTTGATTTATTCCAGCTGCGCTCCATTTTAACGGGCTGCACTCTTTAGGGTGCAATTTTGCTCCTTATACCACGGTGTCGGACTGTTCTCCTTAATCTTCTTTAAGCATTAAGGAGCAACCATGTCTAAAGTGCTAGAAAAGAGAGAGTCAGTAGTTTACGTTACACCATCACATTTTTCTGAGCTATTAGATATGCTGAAGAATTGAGACAAATCGGGAAGATTATTTACAAAGCAGTCTTTTGTTGTAGAAGTGATGGTTCTACCATATTTGTAACAAGGAGTTGAATTTGCAGTTTTAGCTATATGGTTAATATTTATATGTGAATGAAAACCTAAATAAATTTGTTAATTTATTAAAACATGACTATGTCTATTTAGAATACTTTAATTCATATCGATTTATTATACGTCTTTCTGAAATTTTTTAATCTTGAAAGTTTCGTTGAGATGGACTTTGAGTGGAGGGACAGAAACCTCTTACTGTAGGTTTAATTAAAATATCTTAATTTGTCTTCAAATATCTTCAAGGTTAGGGTTTTGGGATGACATGAGAGGGAATAAACGATGACTGAATGTTCATGTTTGCATGAACTAACCCTTTAAAAAAGTATCCAACTCCATGATCCTTTTCAACACTTACTTACTATTTTTACTTTTAACATCTTCCTCTCTCAGTCCCTCAGTGTTTTACTTTCTTGTATTCTCCCTCAGAGAGTGTGATAGCACATATCTGTGAGTGTTTCCACCTTTAATTGCTGGAGCATCTGAAGTGAAATTGGCTCGTTCACCTCTCTCAGAGGAGCTTGACTGGGCTACTTACGGCTGAGTAAATTGTGCATAGGAGGAGTGTAATTGCCTGTTAGACTTGGAACATTCTTAAGTTTCCTCACTACAAAGTGGCAGACCATCTGCTCATCGTTATGCAGAAATACCTTTATGGATGAACGATTGCTTCCAATTACACTGAGGCATTGCACAGGGGGATTTCAGCTACCGGCACAATCATGTGGTGTGGGCTTTATTTTAGCTTCCTTAACTGGCTTGCAAAACATAGTGTCTAATATTTCATATATTCTGAAAAAAAAAATCAACAAAACTTAATAGAACACAATAGAAGGGTTCTGGAAATAAAAATCCCATTAATTTTCTCCATAGAGAAATATGTTTATAGCGATAATGTATAAACCTTTCAAGACAGGCCTACCGTGAGCTCTGATGTTGTTAGGCGATTATATATGTTTCTGTAGAAGCCACAAGTCTGTGTGATTTCATTAAAATGTCATTAAAAAGTCAGTGTGACTTCAATAGTTTCATTTATAAAATAAATATATAAAAACAGCTGAATTTACAGTTAAAAACTATACCAATGATCCTGAAGATCAAGAAAATTAAGAAATCGAGTCGCCCTCACTATACTCGACTCTAAATATCAATGTACTTGTGAATTTAAAGATTCTGAAATATGCTTCAAATATATTGTATTTTATGCTGTAAATCAGCATATTTTTAAATTATTATTCTCAATGCTTATGAACTGCTGAAAAGGTAGAAAGGGTCATGCAACATACATGTTGAGATTAATTACATTTTAAATATATAAATAACTATAAATTTTCTAGTACAAATGAATGAATGAATGAATGAATGAATAAAGGACAAAAGTGGTGATTGTTTTCTCTTATTTCATTAAATTAATCTCTACCTTCTGGCCTAATAAAAGGGATAGTATTTTAAAACATATTAAACTTAAAAATATACAGTATACACAATAATATTATACATTAAAATTTATAAAATGTACAAAATGTATTTGTATCATGTCCATTAAATCCAGGTTTCTTTCAGCTTGGTCCCCTAAACCCACTACAGGCCATGAAAAGACTGTTGCTAGGAGATATAAAGCATGGATATAGATTGTGTTGGGTGATTTGAAGCATATGGATATATAGTGGGTATAAAAAAGTCTACACACTCCTGTTAGAATCTATGTTAAAAATGAATCTAAGTAAAACCATGTCAGATCTTTTTCCACCTTTAATGCAGTATTGAAACAAACAAAATTCTAACAAATATACATTTTTAAGAGGAAAGAAAATAAATAAGCTAGTTGCATAAATGAGCACACCCTTATTTAATCGGACTGTTACTCTGTTTGGAATTAATCAATCAATAAAGCATAATGACGTATGCCATTAATCGAACTATGTACTATAACATGTATACCGGGAACATGAAAGGAATATTCTAAAAGCAACTCATGTAAACACCATAATCATAATATTGGCTTATTTAGATTAAGGTAAATAATTCGATTACTGATGTCCATGTAAACGTAGTCAGTGTCGCCTATCAATGACATAATATCTGCACTATCATTGGTTTCCGCTTGTAGAAACTATGGCAACACACATGTACAAATGCGGAAGTGGTGGCTAAACAGCATCTAGCGTGCCGCTGTTGTGTCGTTCAGTCATCATGGATCACGATTATTCATTGGCGAGTACAGAAAATCCAAAAACCGTAAACATAGACCAACTGAGGCAAGCAGGCTTTGGGACAAATGGAGAAATAAAAGGTTCAATATCGGTGTGGTGTTTTTGAGATGGAGAGAGCTTCGCAACAAACTTGGACCTGACAGAGACTCCATTCTCCATTCTCAATTTATATATATATATATATATATATATATAAACACCATAATCATAATATTGGCTTATTTAGATTAAGGTAAATAATTAGATTACTGATGTCCATGTAAACGTAGTCAGTGTCGCCTATCAATGACATAATATCTGCACTATCATTGGTTTCCGCTTGTAGAAACTATGGCAACACACATGTACAAATGCGGAAGTGGTGGCTAAACAGCATCTAGCGTGCCGCTGTTGTGTCGTTCAGTCATCATGGATCACGATTATTCATTGGCGAGTACAGAAAATCCAAAAACCGTAAACATAGACCAACTGAGGCAAGCAGGCTTTGGGACAAATGGAGAAATAAAAGGTTCAATATCGGTGTGGTGTTTTTGAGATGGAGAGAGCTTCGCAACAAACTTGGACCTGACAGAGACTCCATTCTCCATTCTCAATTTATATATATATATATATATATATATACAGGGTTTGAAATTTACTTTTTCACTCACCAGCCAATTTGGCTACTACATTTTTAAGTTACCGGCCATTCATAATTTCTACTAGCCAAAAAAATTTAACAAATAAATTATGAAAAAAAGGCCGGACTAATATGAGGTCTCCCTCGCTTCGGCGATCGACCCACCAGGAATGTCCCGGTGCTCCCAATGGCCAGTAGCTACATCGCTGGGCATGTTCAAGTAAGCTAGATGCCCAGATGCTGCGCAATTAGGCTTATTTAATATATCATGATGAGTCTCGAGTTCAGTATTTACACTAAATCTGTGCAGATTTTGCTTACATGAACTTCCTCAAGAAACTAATTAGTAAACATAATTTATGAAAAGTAACCCGCCAAATTGGCTAGTGATTTGACAGCGTTACCCGCCACAGCTGATTTTTACCCGCATTTGGCAGGTTGGCGGGTGTTAATTTCAAACCCTGTATATATACGCTTTTTATCAAGTATGGTGAACAAGTCTGTGGCAGTGTAATTAAATACAGTATGTGTTGCACAAAAATATTTAGCCATTGCTTGCAAATACTGTGGGTTTGTTCAAATAGTTGCATATCAGTAACAAGATCAGTAACAATGTTGCAATTAACATTCCTTGCAGCTAATTCCTTACAACATGAGTCTTAAAGTCCATACATCTCTGGATGGTGAAAACGACTTCTCCCATCGTTCCACTCTCCTTCATAGCGTCATCAAGCTTCGTCTTTGTTATTGTTTTGAAAATGCGACCTCTGGCGGCAAAAACTTACATATTGTGCCTTTTAGTGATTAACTCTGAATAAAAATCAGCTGTTTCTGTAGGACTTTCTTAGCATTTTCTTGGTCGCATTTTAATGCTGAAGCCATGTCCTGCAAAGAGCTTGCAAAGGATGTGGGATCTCGTTGTGAGGAGGTACTAATCAAGAGCAGGGTACAGAAGTATTTCCAAAACAATAGATGTGCCATGGAATATCGTAAAGGCCATCATCAACAAGTGGAGGACAAGGAGGAGACAATGAGACACTACAAAGAAAATGCAAGATGAAAACTTATCAAGGAGGCTGCCAAGAAAGTTACAGCAACAGTAAAGAAGCTGCAGGAATGTCTGGCATGTACTGGACACTTGCTTTATGTGACAAAGATATCCTTTATTCTTCATATCTTAGCCTAAATTTTGCCAGTTTTTATGGTCCAATGAAACCAAATTTGACTTTCGGGCCATAATTTTAAAAAGAACATTTAACACAAAACACACCACCACTGCTCATCACTTAAACAACACCATATCCACAATGAAGCATGGTGGTTCAGGCATCATGCTATAGGTCTGCTTCCCGTCAGTTGGGACTGGGACTGCGCCAGTAGTCAAGACAGAAGGAATCATGATGCTAAATGCCAGACTATTTTGGCACAAAACCTGTATGCTTTGATAAAAAAATCGAAGATGAAAAGAAATTGCATCTTTCAGCACAATAATAACCTCAAACATATTATTTTGAATATAATAACTTATGGTTATATCACCCAATTTCAGTGTGTGTGTGTGTGTGTGTGTATAGGGCCTTTCGCACCGCGGGAACCTTTTCATAGTACCAGAACTAATTGTGGAACTACGCACTTTTTGGTGTTTTCGCACCGCCGGAACTGGGTGCGATTTTAGTACCGGACTGCCTTTTTCGAGAGAGAAATTAGCTCCTACTCCGGAGCAGGGTCTAACCAGCACAACTGGTACTAATCGCGACGCAAGTAGACATTGATTGGCCAAACG
>NW_015637528.1:44721-59152 GCF_001515625.1 Sinocyclocheilus rhinocerous
ATATATATATATATATATATATATATATATAGTAGTGTACAGTAGCTTAAGTTGATTTTTTTAATACATGAGTTACTTTACATTCAGTTGATAAAGTCATTACTTTATGAATTATTCTGCAATAGCATTTAAGATATTATACAGGGCATGACCCTGATGCCAACTATGAGAGGATGTATTGTTGAAAGTGAGTAATTAAAATAGGGTGACTGGATGAATGCAAAGCCTGTATGACTTTGGGCCGGCTGTTTTGTAGAAGGAAGTAGCAAAAGAGGACAAACTGTACAAATGATACAAACTTTATGGAGACAGAGAGCTCCGAGGAAGACTTTCCTGGCTCAATAATGTGGTTTTGTTGAAAGAAAAAAAAAAGTTACTTCAGTTTTCAGTGTTTTGTTTAATAATGATGTTACATTTTTTTTCTTTATTGAATAACCCTGTGTCATAGCATAGGGTTGAAGGGAAAGTGAGAAACAAAGAAAAAAATCAGCATTTTCACCAGTGCTTAAACATTTTAGAAAAAAAAAAAAATACTTATACTGTGAAAGCATATTTAAATTTCAATAAAAGCAATAGTTTGGTATTTGATTTTATGTAAGCCATTAATATGTAATGATGATGATATTATGTGAGACTCATATTCCCATGAAAAACATTAAAATACAAAAATGAATGTTTGCCTAACACATAAAACATCTGTAAAAAAAAAAAAAAAAGTTCAGTATTGTCAGTACAGTATAAGTCACAGAGACAAACACACCCCAAATGGTCTTTCCTATGTGGCATGGCATCTATTGTTACATGCAGTAATGTGTATAATCAGAACAGAATAACATAAGTAGTCTGCAGTTTACACCTTTTTTTGTGGACGGGAGTAAAAAAGAGGATTTTTGCAGCTCAGGGATGATGACTTCCTTCTAGCTGGATTATCACTCAAATTTCTATCTAGAAAAGCTTCAGAGCTCAACACAGAGGCCATCAATAACATGTCTCTCCATGCCTGCAGTGCTATAAACAATTGCACCAACACCTTAACAGTCTTAGCAGACACCTGCAGGAGACAATCATTCTTCACTGCTATTTTGTCTCAGCCAATGAGAGAGCACGATACAGGGTGAGGGAAAGTGTCCTAGATCTGTGTCAGCAACCATCTCTACTTCATATTCTTATTGTATAAAAAAAATTTTTCACTGCAAATCAGTGTACAGGCAACTTGGATTGCAAGCTTTTTGCGGGGTACCGTAGTTGAAAGTAATAAATCCATTCTCGTGTGAGAAAGCTTGTCTTTTGTGTGATCTTATGTTATTTCCCGTATCAATTCTCGCATGTGTTTGGTTGTGAAATGTAGTTTGTTGAAATGTAGTTGTCTGCGTTTCTTCCTGTTGAAAAGTTGTGTAATGTGTGACCCCCTGTCGCTGATCCGTCGTGTAGTGTGCGCAACAGCAACTATGGTACCTCAGACATTTGTGCAGTGTGGGAACAGCAGCGATCTGACTACTTTGAAAACCATGCAGTGTGAACCTGGCATTAAAGGGGTCCTATTGTGCTCTTTTACAAAGTCTTGATTTTGTTTCGGGGATGTACTAGAACAGGCTCTCATACTAGGTTGTTCGAAAAACACATTATTTTTCACATATTTTACATTATTACAACCCCTCTCTCCTCAGTCTGACATGAACGGCTCGAATAGTTCCTGTATCAAATGAAGGCCCGCCTTCTGAAATACGAAATGTGCTGTGATTGGTTAGCTGGGCTAGTGTGTGTTGTGATTGGCAGCACTCGGCGCCTGGTTGGGAAGTGTCACGCCCCTTACCCTAGCCGCCTGCGAGCTTCAGTGTAAATATTGCATCAAAATCAAATCAATTTGAGCGCGATTTAAACCCGGATGATTGTAACCGCTCTAAGTTCGTCTGCCTTGGGAAAGCTAGCGTGTCTCCGACATAGTGATAACACTCGTTGCCTTCTCTAGTGCAGCTCAACCAGGTCTCGTCCCATTCGTCGATATTTGTGATATCACAAATCCCGGAAAATATGCGTTGTAGTCCAAACGAGTCGTTCATTGTAGTTTTTGAAAAGTGATTTCTGTTAAATAAAATATCTCCTTTTGAAGTGGACTTTGAGCTTTGTAACTTTGCAGATCTTTTTTATGCTCAAACAGCAACATTACAGACTAACTAAAGTTGAAAAAGTGAAAAAGCATAATAGGACCCCTTTAAGGGGAGCTACTCTTTAAGACCACAGGTAATTTGCAATATCAAGTGTCGACATTTGCGAGTCAGCTGGTGCATAAACAGGTGAGCATCTTGAGGCATGTATAATGTTCTGCTTTGAACAGCACTAATTGTTCTGGTTTGGAGTGCTTAACGAGGACGTCAGCTCCAGCTGCCTCGTCAACACTCAATAATTAGACAGGAGCAGACTGGGACACTTTCCCAGACAAAGATGAGGACTAGTAATTAGAATAAACTGTGTTCTTAATTATAATTTGCTTTGAAAGTTCTTTGAGTTTTATATTTATACTGCTTTCTGTGCTTGGAAATCCAGTCTAGTGCCATAAACCTTGGAAAGTCTCTGGATAGCAATCTCAACACACCCATGTCTTAGTCTTTACAGACAGACCACTATATCTAATGGGACTAGCTAAAATATAATGAAAGCTATCTAACACCATACAGCAAAATAATTAATACTGCTACTACTACTGGGGATTAAAAAGACACTTACACTCTAAAAAATGCTGGGTTAAATACAACCCAGTGCTGGGTAAAATAGGGACAAACCCAGCAAATGGGCTGTTTTGACCCAGCGGTTGGGTTAAATGTTTAACCCAACCTTCTGGGTAGTAACCCAACCACTGGGTCAAAACAACCCAATTGCTGGGTTTGTCCCTATTTTACCCAGCACTGGGTTGTATTTAACCCAGCATTTTTTTAGAGTGTAATATTCAGTAACACTGCATTGTTAAACTGATTGCACTTACACTATTGAATGAGAACAAAACTTGAAGCAGTGTTATTTTAGTATCACTGAGATAGTATTATAGTTTTTGTTCATATTTTATTTTTGTTATTTTATATTTTATATGTTAAGTTTAGTAATTTAGTTGTGTGTTTTTGTGTTTGTAGTCATTTTTATTAGTTCTTGTTGGTTTTAAATGTCTAGATTATTATTATTATTATTATTATTATTATTATTATTATTATTATTTCAGTTTTACCTTTAGTTATTTTGGAACATCAAGTTAAGCAAATGAAAATGAGAATGTAGCCTCAGTAGTTGAAATAAAATACGTTTCTATATACAGTTAACATTTATTTTATTTCAAGTAATATTTTTATGGTTTTAATTCTAGCTTCATTTAACTATAATTGTCTTCTGTAGAACTGATTTATTGTCATTGTTATTTTTTTAAATATTTGTTTCGAATTTGATGAATTTTGCTGAACTGATCTGAGTTGACTCAACATTGAACTAACTTAAACTGAATACATTATGTTATTTTTGTGTTTATTAATGTGAAGCTGCTTTGAAACAATCTGTATTTTCTAAAGTGCTGTATAATTAAAAATTATTATGTAATTTAAAATATATAACAATGGCAAATGTTTTAATCTATCAGAGAAAAAAAATCATTTGGAGTGTTCTGCAAATATATTATACTGACTTTCAATATATTTTACATATTTTAAATCATATTTTGGCCCTTTTTTATTTAAAAAATGGGCACGCTGTCTGTCGTATTCAATGGTCAAATACATTCAGAACAAATTAATCACAAACTACACAAGGCTTATATAAGAGTTTGTTTTCTTTCTTTCTTTCTTATTTTCCCCCTACAGTATTTCACAATAGGAAGGTTCACCTTTCAACAGGAGAATTCAAGAGTAGCTTCATTGTCAAAGGTGCTTCAACTATGTACTGCTTTGTACGTGTGATCTTTCATTTTGGTCTTTTTAATTAATTATAACAAATCTGTTTTTGATATGTCATTATGGGAATTTATGTAAAAAAACAACAACAACAATGTAAACATTTTAGCATAAGGCTGCAACAAAAAAAGAAGGAGTCTGAATACTTTCTGAATGCACTGTGCTGTATATTTGCACTAATGTGTTCTGCTCATAGTGCTTGGCTGAGCAAAATCGAGGTGATTGATTAGAAGAGAACATTCACTTCAGAAGAAAAGCATCAGGCTGTTAAATGTATTAATTATCTTAATTGTGTTATTTTGTGGCATAATGTTTCATTGCTAATGGCCTCCTCTGATATCGCATTATCCCAGTGAACAGAAAATCTTTCACATTAGAAAACAGTGAACATTTGCGAGCCATATGCAGTAAATGCAGATAGGCTTCACAACATTGCCCTGATGTCAATAAACAGATGCATGTCTGGTAAATGCTATTTAAAATGACCAATGTGTTTATTATTTTGCAGAAACAGGTTTTGCTGCTGTTGGATTTATGTACCATTTTGAAATCTAGTGTATGAACCAAGGTTAGGCAAAATGCAAGAAATGGATCCCTTTCAATTCATGAGTGAGCATCTGAATTGAATTGGCCTCATGCCACGCATGACGCTGATTCTAATTTGCATTTTAATAGCAGGAAGAGGAATTTACTGTAATTTAATTCAAAGAAATTCAGCACAGTAACACAACAGAAGAATTTCAAAACACGACAACCAGTATGACTGTCTTCTGTGGAAGACTAAAGAAGATATTTTGAAGATGTAAGATGAATATAAAAGTCAGTGGAGTCCAAAACAATATTGGACCCCATTCACTTGGACATGGACAAACAAACGTCGAAACGGTATCATGGGCAAACTCATACGTGAGAGAAAATAGCAGATGAAGAATCTTCAAAATACACAAAACACTAGTGATGCATGCTTTCAAAATACCGAGGGCTTCAAAACATCTATGAATCTTTTGCTTTGAATCCAGCTTGTTGCGAACTCTCCAAGTCAGGTGATTTCAGCAAACGGGGATTTGTTTCGAATTTTAATTTCAAAATTCAGAGGGTTCGCCGCTAGACAGCATTGATCTAATGAACCAATGAACGAGTGTTCAACAATTGAATTTGAAATTAATTGTAATACTTATTTCATGAAAACGTACAAGTGGTTTGTAAGAGGTTTAATTATATACAATTAGGCTGAATTTTTGCTGCATTTACAATGTTTTGACCAGTTGGTGCCGCCAGCCTGTGATGCTTCAAGCGCTTCGAAATGTAAATCATTTTCCAAAGCAATTGTTCAATTACTTAAGAGTTTCAAAAGGCTTTGTGTCTCCCATCACTAAAAAACACAGAGCGGTTTCCAAACTGTGTTTTTGTGCCCTTGAATGGCACTTCGGGAAGATGATGCCATTTGTACGGCCAGTCCAAATGAAAGTGAACAACTGAATCCCTTCATGAAGTGCACTTCCACAAGTATGTTAGTGAAGGGTACATGCAATGCTCACAAACGGCTTCATTATGATATGCAAGTGACCTGCTCCCTCTAAAGACCTCAATTCAAGCGCCTCTGCCTTTTAGAGTCAATAGGGCATAGGGATGCTCACTTCTGATTGGATTTTGTCCGCAGAAACCAGAAAAACAGAATTGAGCTATAACATTACCACTATGGAAAGACGTGACCTGATCTAAAACTGTGTTTGTGTGTGTGTGTATCGTTCAGGTATACCTTACATTAATGGGACAAAATGTCCCCACAAAGATGGCAAATTCCAAAATCCTTGTCCTTGTGGGTACATTTTTTGGGGTAAGGGGATAGAGAATACAGTTTGTACAGTATAAAAACTATTACGTCCATGGAATGTCCCTTTATAAAACATAGAAACCCAATGTGTGTGTGTGTGTGTGTTTTCTACAGAAGAAATAAAGACCTTAAGGTAACATGTAAATGCTGTAAATGGAGTCAGAATTATCCTTAAAGAAAAGTATTGTATTGTGAAGCAAAGATGTGCAATAGTTCTAAGCAGACATACTTGAATGTCAACACTTACATACAAACCTCAATAACAGTCACAGTCAATAAACATCTAGTAAAAAGATGAGGTCTTAACATCACCGCACAACATTTAACTAGCATTGACAAACAAAACAGCAACAACAGCATAAATAAAGCTTAACAAATCAAAAAGCCTGTAACAGTGAACATGATTTATTCATGCTGCAATGCATGCTGGGAGCCTGCAAATCAGAAACATTGCTCAATATGAAATTGTTTATTCAGTCTACTCCTTTAGTTGAGACAAAATTTGATGGCATATTGTCTGTCTAACATGCATTTTTATTTAAGAATTCCCACTCAGTATCTCAGACATAAACCATGTATGATGAATAAACTGTCATCACTTTTAAGTGTAATGTTTCTGGAAATAATCCATATGTTGTGTGTATGGCAATATGTTTAATCTGTACTGAAAATTAATGGTATTATTAAAAAGTGCACATAGAGCAGTTATATGAATTTCTTTGAATGCCATTCCATCTTCTACTTCTTTCTAATTCAAATTACAATCTGGCATTCTGTTTGTCTACCTCAGCCGAAATTCAAGAATTGAATTGGGATCTCAAAGGCTTTCTCAACTCACCTCTGAATGGTGCACAACCCTGGGCTGAACAGCTTTACGTAGGTGTTCAGGGTTGAAGGCAGAATGTGCACTGAGGGATGAGCGCTGTATAATATCTTCAGCAATAAGATGTTTTTTTGTTTTTTATCGGTTCTTCTAAAAGAATAAGACAGCCCCTGGGGCTTCTTTACTGCAGCTTGAGTAAAGCAAAAACACACAATAACATTCCCCACTGTGGTACAGTGGGAAAAAAAAAACAGTCTAAACAAACTTTGAAAGCACAAGCGACTCTCATCGCATGCTGACATTGTGGGGGAGGTGTGCTATACATCAGATGGATATTGCTGCTGACAATCCCTCCTTCGGTCATACATATGGATCAGTGTGAGTTCTGGGGTGTATCGGATAATGATGAGGTATCTGTCCATGTAAGAATAGGACTCAACCTCAACCATAACAGATGTTACATACTTCATAGAGGTTTCTTATAATATATTCCTCATCTTTATACCTATATTTACATTTTCTGGATCTACCATATATCAGTTTCATCCCATAAAACCACCTATGACTAGAAAGCCATATGACTTGAAGTATCAAGTATCATTCACATTTTAAAAGTTTTCATAGGTTTTTTTTAAGGCCAAAGTATACTCTTAGCATATCTGTAAAGCCATAGTAAAGCCATATTAATACATAATATGTGTGTGTGTGTGTGTGTGGGTGAAAATAGCAGATAGAATAGAAATAAAATAGAGAGTGTAACATGACACATGCACACTACAAAGTTTTGTTCAGTGCCTTCACTGTTTCTCTCCAGAAGTAATGGCTGAAAAAAATTATTTGTGCTCATCTAAACTAGAGTTGTGGATAAACTAGCTTTAACACCCTCACACAAGCACTTTTTACCACTGAATATTTTTTAAAGGTAAATGTGACTTTTTATCTCACAATTCTGAGTTGTTGTTTTTTTTCTTACAATTGCGAGTTTACATCTTGCAGTTCTGTTTTTTTCTATTTTTCTCAGAATTGCGTGCTATAAACTCGCAATTGCGAGAAAATATCTCAGAATTGTGAGATTTAAACTAGGAATTCTGAGACAATATCAGTCTTTTTTCCCCCTCAGAATCGGACTTTATAACTCGCAACTGTGAGTTTATATCTCACAATTCTGAGAAAAAAAAAGTATTTTTAGCAGCTGAATAGCAATGCACTAACAACCACTTACAAAACACTATTGTGGTAGTGATTATTTTGTAGTAATAACCAATTATGCAAAAATTTTCTTCAGAAAATGTGAAATCTAGTAATTTTGGGGCTCAGAATGGATTTTTTTGGGTGAATTATAGTATTATACAGTTTGTTTTATAAGATTGTTTTGTAATTGGTGTAAACTGGCTGCATTTTTCTGAAATATTCAGTGCAGATTAGTCAATATATGTGCGGGCAGTTTTAATGAGTTATTGATACTGCATTGTGATGCCCACCATAAGTCATTGAAGCCACAAGCTCCTTCTGTCAATAGCTTCCACACACACACACAGCAATATTTTCATTTCCTCTGTGTGTAACTCTGTATGCAGCAGCAGTTCATGGTGGAGAGGGAGTTTCAGAGCTGGTGCATAATAATTGGATTTTGAACTGGTTTCTCCTTAGAGTTTAAATGTGGGCTTTCTGTCAAGTTGGCTTCAGTGCCCTGGCTTTAATTTCTTTATTTTCATTACTTATAGACCTGTGGCAACTTATCCGATCTTCTCATCCCAGAGAAACCTTCAAAACATGAAAAAGAAGACCAAATATAATTTTATTCAAAATATATAAGGAGCTCACGATATTTCCCTTCAGACCAACTCACCAGGGATAATTCCAGTCTGATACGGTGGACACAAATAAAAACGAAATTCTGAAGAAAATATGAGCTGGGCTTGCCTGTGTAACAATGCTAGGGTGTTTGTCTGGGTGTAGGTGGTTGTCTTGCAACATTGTTACATGGTTGCTGAGGTGTTCGGGTGGTTGCTTACTGGCCAACCCCAAGTCTATTTTTGTGTCTATATATGGCTCAGGTCCTTCCTGCCGTGAACATCTGAGGGGTCTGGGGTTTGTTCAAATCATTAACTTAAATATAAGCAATAGTCTTGCTTTAGCAAGCACGACTAAACTATATATACTGAAGATAACAGTGTCAGTTCCCATTAGATTCCATGATTTTCCTCCATATTCAAACCCACTTATTCGGCTAATAATGCAGCTGTGCGTGATGGTCATAAAGATGTCATTGGCAAAGAAAGACAATGATAGCAACAATATATTCATATTAAAGGCTGAGGCAGGTGAGCTTTGCCCCTGATAATGCACTTGGGTCTCTGTAGAACCTTGGAGATCATGGAAAAGAGAGAAAAACCATTCAGTTGCATTCAATCAATGTATTATTGCTATTCAAGAAGAAGAGCACAGCGGTTAGTACTGCTGAGGAGAAGGTCACACTAGATAATTTGTGAATTAAGAACATGTTTGATATTTTTGATTTAGATTTTAAATAGACAGAAAAGGGTTTCACAAGAAGCCAGGACCTCTCAGAAATATTTTAGTTAGTTTGCACCAAATGCAAATGTCTTGGACTGCCTTCAAGTCCTCGGACATTCTTACTGATATGTTTGTACTGTTGCAATTGTAAGTTGTAATTGACCTATCGGTAAGCCCCGCCCCCCTTAGTTACTGTTGCTCACTCGGACAAACAAACGGAGTTGCTCACTGTCTTACAATGACAGCTGCCAGTGAAAACCTTCTTTCGAGGTGTTTCTGATAAATTTGGGACACAGATGAACCTTCAAGTGGGACTTAAATATGCCATGGAGGGATATATAAAAGATATTAAAATAAATATGTAAAAATACAGATCACAATGCAAACGGGAGAATTATGTTACGGTCGTCACGATCGCAATGACAACATCCCGGATCAACACCGTTCATATACCGCAGAGTAAGATTAAATTAATTTACATTTAACCAGATTAATATGGAGAGGCACTCTAATATAGACCTTCGTTTATGTGTTTTTGACTTTCACTGCATGGTACATGACGTGAGAACAGTTCGCTATTTAGGTTTGTACGTTAGCATGAACTCACTAACTTTAATGCTAACGTTAGTTAGTTTTAGCCAGAGATGCCTTGCTGAAGCACAAGATGACATTAACGTTCTGCTTGAGCAGATGAAAAGTGTAACTTAATGAGAGTATGACAATCAGAAAATGAACGTCTTCGTCTTCATTGTGATTGGGGTTGAATGCTTAGGGACATTTTGCTCTGTTTTGGTTGGATTTAGGAAATGGAATACAATAAATTACATCGCCTATCCTCTCAGGATAACTGGAATTAGTGTTACAAGTACCCTAGGCACATCGTTTTTCCATTTTTGTAGCATAAACACCATTAAACCGATGCGAGCTTCGGATCTCCCAATGTTTCTCTATGGCGCTGAAACATAAAGATGTCCGAGTTGCACTCCCCGTGCAACTGATACTCGACTGCCATTGGCTCGTCTGCGTTCGAGGGGAGGGGCTTACCGATAGGTCAATTGTGATGTGAAGTATGTTTAACGGGCCATTCATGACACGTGAGCAGATCAGTTTTCTATGTCAGTCATTTGTACTGTGATTGTCCTACAGCCAGTGGCGCAGGTCATGTTCCAGACAGACTTTCAGTTTTTTGGGGGACTTGTGAGGCATGAAATCTCCAATTTGGTAGATCTTTGCAAAATAGAGTGTATCTCTGTATAGTTCTGCAGGGATGGTGTATTTTAGCAGGCCCAAACCTAAAAGCAAGTTGCATTTTAGCACTTCCGGTTTTATTGTCCTGAAATCAAATGCCTGAAATATGGTCTGTGGTTAACACAACCTCAAGAAATTGTTATGTTTAATTCTACAACATAAAATACATCAGTAATACCCCCTTGTGATTTTTAAAAAAAAATTTAAGCTGTTACTTGTCTTGGAAAAGGCCTTTGCCAAGAAGTGACTGGATGGCACTACCAAGTTTGCCGTAGACATTACATTTCATGACACTGAACAGGTAAATTCATCTACTCACTAGTGCACTTTCATAGCCTCATTGTGTTTATAATTGCACTCTTGAAAACTATTCAAAATAAAACTTTCAGGGAATTTATTTATTTATTTATTATTTTTAATAAAGAGTTGTTGAAAGCTTAATGGTGAAGTTGCATGAAGTTGAAGCCATGCAACCATTAGTCTCGCGTAGCCAGACCTTCAGACTGACGGCTGAAGGTCTGGAATCCATGGCAGCTTTCATTGGCCAAGGCCCGCCCATGAGGCAGTTTGACCGACATGTCAAACAACCAATCACAGTTCGTTTCGTTCATCGTCACGTTTCGGGGCGTGGAAATGTCGCCACAATAACAGACTGGTGTGTAAAACTCTCGGACGTGTTTTAAAGATTCTATGCCGCAAACTTTAAAATTTTCACATACTTTTGAAAATTCAGCGTTTAGTTGATCCCGATAATCGCTCTTTGTCACAGTTGTAAACACGACGGCTTTCTTCTTTCGTGAGGGGGTTTGGCAACCGTGTAGTTTGTTTATAACTTACCTTTAGCTTTTTACTTCTGCCGGTTGTATTTAATCTTCAAAATTCATAAAAGTTGTGTTATAACAATTACCATGTTGAACAAAACATAATTTGTTGGTCACAGATCTTATTTTCTGCAATAATCCAAAAGACAATGGAAAAATTGGCCTCGCAGCCATGATCACGTAGAACAAACGGTTTCAACTTGTTTGACTCATCCAATCAGATTTTTGAGCCTGAATTGTCAACAGTATTTAAAGTCTGAGGTTCATGCATAGATCTGATGTTTACACAAACATCTGTTTGCACAGAACAAGGATCTCAGGTGCATTTCTCTGTGCTCACAACATCTTTCTTGTTTTATCATTGACAGCGTGGGTCTAAAAATTGCTTTCCATTTCCGACGCCAGCTGTTCCTATGACTTATCCCCTTCCTGAATATTCATATGCTTTTTCAGCTGTGACGAGGCAAACTGAGAGAAAGATAAATGAGCATAAAATCAGAATGCAGAGTAATTCAGAAGAGACAGACATGATACACCTACAAGAGGAGAGGTGTTGATACTGATATTCTATGACTGTATAAGATTGTTTGCTTTCTTACAAACAGTACAGTGGTGATATTGTAGTACAGTTATATTAAGAGAATGATTTATCAAATAGTGTTTGCAAAATAAGATACCATATTACCATTGCTTGTCAAAACATCTCATGTTACTGGAGTCCTGAATGGGTCAAACAAGAATACATAGCAACAGTTTATTTTGATGGTCCCCTTTAGACATTCTGTTTACTATAAGTAATGTTGCAAATGCATGTCTAGCAGTCATTAGAGTATTGGTTGACTATCTGATTAATATCTGCTAACACTATTTATTTAGATGTTCAACCAACAGACATTCTTCTGACTATAGGTAACCTGCAATGTCAACTTTTTATTTATTTTATTTATTTAGTCATTTAGCAGACGCTTTTATCCAAAGCAACTTACAAATGAGGACAACAGAAGCAATCAATTGTAGTATTAAAACAACTAAAAACTGATCCAAAACTGAAAGCTAAAACTTTATAACACATATGTGTATGTACAACCATACACACACACACACACATATATATATATATATATATGGGCGGATGACATGACATGCAGTTCTACCTGTCCATGATGTCATATTCTAATAAAAATGGGTATTTGTTAACAATTTATATATTTATGTTGTTCCTCTGACAAGATATTATTACAGCACACCATAGCTTTACTGGTGTATAAAGACCTCTACTTCAAATTTTTATCTAAACGTTAAAATTGTCATATGGTGTGACTGTCCGGACTATGTGTGACCTTACTAGTATGACAATATATCTCAGCAAAGTATAAATAATTGATAGATTTACAGTTTAAGTAACAGAATTAGGCATTTTTAATGGACACAGAAAGTGTTGATGTCTGTGCATGATTTTAAAGCAAGTTCTGGCTAAATACATTTTGTCCGTAAAATGGGCGTCATACGGTGTGACATTACAATCTGTATTTTGAACGGGCAATAATTTGGACATCATTATGATGAAGAGGTCCACACTCAACCAGGAAGCTGCAGTGTCCTCACTGGAGTGGTTTGGAAGGTTAAGAGATGAAATCTGACTTTTTAATTTTTAATTAAAAAGCTCTGTCACTGATGTGCTCATTAGTGGTCAATGTTTTGTGTCTTATGGTGTGACATTATTTACATAAAAATTAAACACTTTTTAAAAATTTTTTTTTTTACAAATTTTCCAAGTCACACCATATGATAGTTTTGTCACACAATATTACATACACCTTTTTTAATGATACATAAATAAATATTAAAAACATATTGAAAGAATTTAATGGTGTACATTAAATTGCCCATACAATTAATATATTCATTTTCAATTTTATACTTAATTTAACCATGTTTGCCATGCTTTACATATTAAAAGATGCAATTTTTTGTCGGTGTCAGGCAGAAATGTCAAGTAAAGAGAGGACACGAAAATACAAGGAAAGACTCAATGCTGACCATGCAAGGAGAGAGGAGGTCCTGAGGGAAAGGAGGAAAAAGTAAGGAGATCATGCCAGTTCACACAGAACAGACACCTGTGTGACATTATTTACATAAAAATTAAACACAGTCAAATTTTACTTATTCATTCTTAAAAATCATTGCTGCCATGTGGCAAATTACATGCTAAGTATAAGCTAGCTGTTTTTAGTTAACAAAGAGATTAGCTAAGATGAACAAAACGTCATATGGTGTGACACTGTATCATATGGTGTGACTGTTTTTCCAAGTCACACCATATGATACTTTTGTCACACAATATTACATACACCTTTTTTAATGATACATAAATAAATATTAAAAACATATTGAAAGAATTTAATGGTGTACATTAAATTGCCCATACAATTAATATATTCATTTTCAATTTTATACTTAATTTAACCATGTTTGCCATGCTTTCCATATTAAAAGATGCAATTTTTTGTCTGTAAGGCAGAAGTGTCAAGTAAAGAGAGGACACGAAAATACAGGGAAAGACTCAATGCTGACCATGCAAGGAGAGAGGAGGTCCTGAGGGAAAGGAGGAAAAAGTAAGGAGATCATGCCAGTTCACACAGAACAGACACCTTCTATAGGGAAGGATGAAAGTCTAGGCCACAACCTGCATAGTGTAACTTCAACACAGGATGTGGTATGTTTGATGATTTTTAATTGTATTAATGTTAATTGAATTGAATTCATTGAATGTTTAATGTATAGAAAATACACTTTTTTGCATTGACAAATTGTGGTGTGGACACTATATCATTTGGTGTGACAATCAGAATTGTGGCAATAAAAATACTTTTTTTTGTTATAAACCATAAAAAAAGTCAATGGAACAAAAAATAAATAGTATCAGCAAGATTCACAAGCATTTTGTTAGATTTATAACAGGGTTTGTCAGAATTATTCTAAAATGTCTGGAAAGGCTGAGGAGAGATGTCTTACTCTGCATGATGATTTAGAAAAATAATACAAAATCTAATGGATCTGCACAAAATAATGTTAAATCTTAAGATAGTAATGATAAAGATTTATGGTGAAGTTAGTTACTTAGGGAGAGTATATCCCAATTTAATTTTATATAGAATAACGTTTATGTCACACCATATGACAATTTTAGGCACAAATGCAACAAATTGGTAAATAAATCCAATTTCCAATACAAAATCTAAAAGACCACATATTTTTT
>NW_015637528.1:59239-59775 GCF_001515625.1 Sinocyclocheilus rhinocerous
ATTTTCAAAGTTTTTAAATTCCTTGTTTTATTGTTGTGATTATTTTTTTTTCTTTTATGTAAAGCACTTTGAATTATCATTGTGTATGAAATGTGCTATATAAATAAACTTGCCTTGCCTTGCCTTGCCTAATGAGACAAGTAAATACACTTACGAGCTGCTTTTAACTTCCGCTGATAAAGACTGCTTCTCTCAAAGAGTATTTCTTTACACTGTTTTCTGCTGGCGCTTGAACACACTTTCCTTATTTTCTCCACAACAAATGGCCAAGCAAGCGCAGACACTGACAAGATACGCGATACAGAACGAGACCAAACGCGATATCAGCACGTCTCCACACAGTAAACAAAACTTGTTCTACTAGCCCTAACCTAACAGCCTATTAATACGCCAATAAGAGTTAGATGAAATATAGTTGCAAAATCACTTACAGGCAACTACATTCATCCATCTGTCCATGCATCGATCGATCAATGGAGTGATCCATCTGTCCATCCATCCATCCATCCATCCATCTCTCCATCCATCCATCCATC
>NW_015637528.1:59800-79063 GCF_001515625.1 Sinocyclocheilus rhinocerous
TGGATGGATGGATAGATAGATAGATAGATAGATAGATAGATAGATAGATAGACTTGTGAAGTAGAGGACAGTACAGTGCAGTGTTGCAGGCAGTCTAGCTCAGTTTAAAAAAAAAAAGTCAACAGCACCATCTTCTGGCTAATTGTGATTTTTACTCAAATTTGTTTAAAACCAATACTGTAAAGTTGAGTTAAGCTGAACAAACAGGTACAGATTTATAATATACTTATAATAATGATAATACTTACTCCACGTGAAAACATTCATGTAAACACATAACCTTTAACCTAGTTTAACACTGCTATCTATCTATCTATACTCTGAACAAAAAAAACATAGCGCTGGGTACATTACTTATAAATTGTAGTCTGTTGCTCACTCCAAATTACATGACAAAAATGATAGTAACATAATCCATTACACATTTAGGTAATGTAATCAGACTACTTTTTGGATTACTTTTAGATTGAGACATTTGACCTAACTTTTTGATTTAAATAGGACAATATTGTGCCATATTGTGCCATATTAAAAATATTTTATTAAATTAAAATCTAATCATTAAAAGAAGAATCTGTCTATAACCACCTTTAGCACCCAAGCAACCTCTCACAAATCCTTTTAGACAAGCCTTAAGAAGTCATCAAAGCTGGACTTTGAACATTAAACATCATTACAAACATTCCTTATAGTTTATTTTGATATTTCCTGTACAGCCATTTTCAAAAACGTGTAAAATCAATGAATGCTATGCAATTTACGCTTCGTTTTTCACCTCTTACTTGTGGCTGAACAAGTGGACTGGGGTTTTGAGGCGGAGTTTGTGTGAGTTGTGTGAGTGACGTGGGTTATGTAACCTCATCTGACACAACCGTGGCTTTCACTTCCCCAGCAGAATGGAGCAGAATAACTAAAGCAGCCCAGACTGGATTCTTATTATTTCACATCAGGTTTTATCAAGACTTCCATTCAACTACATTCTCTGTGACTTTAACTTCAGAGATAAGGGGTAAGAGTTCATTTCACAGCTGTCCTAAATGTTTACCTCATGATCGCATTGGAGTCAGTCTCTGTTTACAGGTTGCTTTACTTCTGTTTCATTTAAATTGCCCATGCTGATGACAAAACAACAATGAATATGAAGTATGAATGAAGATACTGTGTCGACAGGCCTCTTTTGGGTCACTGGTTGTACACGGCCATCATTATTTTAAGTTACTGTCCCATTGCATTTTAAATATTCATACAGAGGTATGTATCTTAGATGTTGACCACATTAAAGAGTAACATTTTTGCTGAAGACTGTACAGACAATGAGAAAATTGTTTCCAGCCTGAAGATATAATAATACATAATGTATGATGTTTCAATATCTCAACCTATATGCTGTTGGATCAATTCTGTGTTTCTGTCCATAATTCTGTTCATAAATTGTATTTCTTTTTTTCTTCTAAGGAAGGGCTTTTCATTAGGGGTGCAGCGATGGTGCAGAAATATCAGTCCCCTGTGAGGGTTTACAAGTACCCTTTTGAGCTCATAATGGCGGTGAGTTTTTTAAAAATTGCATGCGCTTGAGAGAGTATGCATGCCAAATCATATTGTTTATAAGTCTGTCAATAGTTTGTTAAATCATTTTATATCTGGTTTTGTCTACACTGTTTTTTTTTTCTTCTTCCCAGTTTTGTCTTTTTTAATGAATTTACTCCCCAATAGTTCAAACAAGTTTAAACAATTAAGAATTCATGTAGAGTTACTTTAATTTAGTCATGTTCTCAAAGTTTGTCTAGTCAGCTGTACTCTGTCTCAAAGCTGCTTTGCTCTAGAGTTCACTAAACGTTTTTAGATTGGTTGTTAGCTCAAATACAGGTCAATTTTTAACCTCACAGAGCACAAGTCTCTATTGCTTTATTGCGTTAATAGTGTTTATGGTTTGACCTGAACTAGCATTCCATGTGCTTGGCATTGTAAAACGTATAGTTAACATCCTGTTATTTAATGTCAGTACTACAGTCCAGCCATACTAAAATATACAGTAATAGTGGATTATTGCCAGCTGAGAGCAAAATTCAAGAAACATGTAGAAGCCAAACAACCAAACGATCACATTTCAACTATTATTATATTTATACTGTACATTTAACAAACAAAAAAATGTCAGCCTGCCTTTTCAACCCCTACATGTTCATAATTTTTTGCATATCGTTGGGCCTATGCAGTTACCATAGTAAACAATAATAATAATAATAATAATAATAATAAAATCTCTAGGTCACTTTACAAGAAAATAACTTTATCCAGTTACATTCCATGTAAGATATATTCAGTGTAAAATATGGATCCTGAAAACCAGTTAACATTCACTGCAGGTTTATCTTAATAACTTTTATATCTGGTCCAAAACTGATTAGATTTAAATGCTTCTAAATTCGAATTACATTTCAGCTTTAGAAGCTGTTGTAAAATGCAGATAAACCCACACATTTGACTGAATTAATTAATGTGCCAAATTGCAACTGTAAATGACGTATTATTAAAGGGGTCATATGATGCTGCTAAAAAGAACATTATTTTGTGTATTTGGTGTAAATGAACTGTGTGTATGCGGTTTAAGGTTCAAAAAACACATTATTTCCACATACTGTACATTATTGTTTCTCCTCTATGCCCCGCCTTTCTGAAACGCGTCAGTTTTTACAAAGCTCATCGTTCTGAAAAGCGAGGTGTGCTCTGATTGGCCAGCTATCCAGTGCTTTGTGATTGGCCGAATACCTCAAGCTGGTGACAGAAATGTTACGCCCCTTACCATACTGTGATGCCGTGTCCTGGATCGACGAGACAAAAACATTAAAACCCATTATAAATATTATGAATTGTACTTAAGTGGGTTAAGAAACTGTCATGAAACTGAACTCTCTTTAAATACACTTAAGTGGCCTGCTTTTATTAATATTATATTATCTGCACATACTGTTGTTTTAAAAATATATATTTTTAAGATGAGAAGTACACTACAAGTGCACGTTAAATACACTTTTCACAATGAGTTCTAAAAATAGCTATACTAAAAATAAACTGAGTCTTATAATAATAATGGTCTGAATGTCCCTGTATTTTGCGTCTGGAGTGGTTCTGGCGCATTATTAATTCTGGCATACGTGAGCATCATGAAATCTCAAGGCATGATTGATCGGCTGGGTAATTGGGTTACAGTTTACATGCATTGATCCTCTCCACCCCCACAACGACATCATTTCCCCTGGCAAAAAAACTAATCACCTGCTCTTATCATCATTATTATAGTGTATTGGTTTTTTAGGTTTGCTGAGTGCACAGTTTGACGTCATAGTTTAGTCAGCATGGGCCACCGCTTACACTCACAAGAATCATTCATTGTGCGCACTCAATCAAACCACCTTTGGGGTTAATATTTACATTTACATTTATAAGTACAAGCTAGAAAGGCAAGGAATAAATAAAGAGAAAGACAATGTTTTTTTTGTTGTTTTTTATTTATTTAAGATGAAGTCAAGTAGCGTTCAAAGAGATGAGTTTTCAGCTGTCGCTTGAAAATTGTCAGGGATTCAGCATTCCGGATAGGGGTGGGAAGATCATTCCACCAGCCAGGAACAGTGAACGAGAATGTTCTGGAAAGTGATTTTGAGCCTCTCTGTGACATCACTAAGCCTTACAGTATTATTGTGCTTATGAAACAGCTGTGGAAGAGGTTTTGATTTTGTAAAAGGCTTGTCGCACACAATTTAAGGCCCACTTCAACAAGCAATCATGTTAGTATAGGAGAAACTTCAGGGATTGTTCTAGATTTCCAGGATTGGATCACCAGGGTTGAGTAAAATTCACAATTTAACTCCATGGGGTCGACGGTCACGCCGGCATTCAGTTTAGTTAGAATTTGAATTGAATTGGCCAAACATCTCACACAATGTTAATTTTTATAGTGATAGGAAGAGGAATTTACTGAATTACAATTCAAAGAAATTCAAAACAAAAGAGGAATTGCTTTTGTTCAACAATAAAGGTCATTTCACATATATTGTTCCAATTATGTGGAAGTACAAAGATAGAAAATACATTTATTTTAGCTTAAGTATAATGACATGTATAAATGTTTCTAGAAATTGTGCATATGTTGTATGTAAGAACATTAGTTAATACTTAAAGCAGTTGTATACATTTCTTTGAATTCCCATTCTATTTTAATTCTAATTTCTTAAATTCAAGTTACCAGGATAATTATGCAATTATGCATAATTGCTATTAAATACAATTCAGTTGCATTATAAATCTGTTGAAATTCAGGAATTAAATATGAATGTCAAAGTGCTTTTTAGCTGAATTATGAAAGGCACACAATCTTGTTTCTCAGTGGGACTGCTGTAATGAGACACCGAGCCTTTTCTGTTCCTGAGAGCAGAATATATAATGCTTCACCTTTTACACAAACGCTGTTATTGTGTACAGTCCAGAGAAAACATTTCATTGTTTGATCAATCGCTTTAATGGATGACGTCTATGGACATCATCACTTTATTGATTTAACACAAAGGTCGAAATATTGTCCGCATTTTAAAGAGGCTACCATACTTTTAGTGTAAAGCAAATATTAGTATACTGTACACAGTTTGCAGGTTTCTGTATGTACTGTATGTGACCTACTACATTGATCAGAATGTGCATTAAACAACACTGCATGGAATTTTGTATCCAGCTGTGCATTATGCGCGACATGACCTTCCATTCCAGTGTGACGACTATTTGTGCCAAAATGCATTAAAGATGAAAAAAACATGCATGATCCTTTTCATAATGTCCATTAAGGCATTCAATTTACTATTCTGAATATAGTCTGTACTGTAGATCATTTACATCTCGCACATGTGTACATAATAATATTGCTTGATTTTAAGCAGGATCTTGTTGCTATTTAATCTACGTGACTCTCACTGGAATAGCAGAGAACACATACTTAAACAAACATGCTGGAAACACCTCATCCACTGCTCGCCGTACATATGTTTGCACTGATGGCTAATGCACTGACGTAGATGCAATTTAAAGTGTGTAATGTGACACTAAACTAAATAGAGCACAATAAAAGGGTTCTGGAAGTATGAATCCTTCCCATTTAACAATACTATTATGCAAAGCTTTCAATACAGATCATTTGTATGTTTTAGAGTATGTCCCATGACTTCTCACAGTGAGAACCTTAAAACGTGGGAGATTAGGGAGTAAATATTGACAGGCGTACCTGTGGTTAATTTGTGTACTTGACTTAAGACTTCATGTGACATAATGTACGTGGTAACCTGGTCATATGAGCTGCCAAGTCAACTAAAACAATAACATATCACAAGACCTGTGTCCTGTTTTCAAGAACACACATAAGCTATACGAGGGTAATTTGCAGAAGGAGAACTGAACAAACCATATTTAAGAACATTGCACTGTGTGCAAAAATGGTCCCCATGTGTACAGCTACATTTCTGTCTTGTAATCAGTTCAGTATTTTATATTTTAGATCATTTAGACCCTTTTTCCTTTCCCACATTTAAATCTGTCTCACCTTTTTTTCTTTCATAGGCCTATGAGAGAAGATTCCCCAACTGCCCGCTGATACCCATGTTTGTGAACAGTGTCATCATCAGTGAGTGTCATAGTGAGGATGGGGCGACCCAAGTGATTGAACGCAGATGTACCGTGGACGTTGAGGCCCCTCGGCTTCTAAAGAGGGTATTTCATTTCATTATCAGTTTTACATGAACTTTAAGCTATTAAAACTTATCAATAGAAGGTACTTCGTGGTGATAATGACACATGACTCTGTGTTCAGATAGCAGGAGTGGAGTACATGTATTTCATCCAGAAGAACTCTTTGAACCGAAGAGAGAGAACTCTGCACATAGAGGCCTATAACGAGTCCTTCTCCAGCAGAGTCAACGTCTATGAGCACTGCTGCTACACGGTCGGAAGCCACATCCTGCCGTTTCTCTCTTATGGACACGTTTATGTGTTAGCCGGTTTGCGAGGGATCCTGATGTTTATACGTTCCCTCTTCAGGTTCACCCGGAGAATGAAGACTGGACCTGTTTTGAGCAGTCCGCCAGCATGGACATCAAATCCTTTTTCGGGTTTGAGAGCACAGCAGAGAAGATTGCAATGAAGCAATACGCCACCAGTATTAAAAAGGTGTGTGTGCATTATTTTTTTCAAATGAAGATACATTTTGTTAGTAAAAAATGTTTCTCGATTGTCCCAATGGTAAAGACACAACACACAAACACAAAAAGTAATGGTTCCAAAAATATGCTTCATTTTCTTTGAGCAATACAAATATGGAACCCCTAAGTGGGCAAAGTGATGGAAAAACATGACAGATGTTCATGAAAACATGAGGAAGAAAAATAAGTTTTCAATGATATTGCATTTACCACCAAATTGAGTTCACTTGCAAAACTCTTGCATTCGCCAGGAAAACTTTGCGTTCACTTGCAAAACTTTTCTGTGTCACGTCTCTGTTCCCAAAGACTCTTATTTTGAAATCCACAAAAATTTATTTTTTTTGTCTCACAAAAAATTGTGTTCTAAAAAAATATTGCATTCTTTGAGAAACCGTGTATGTGAAATGATGTTCTTCACATCTTGCTTGCAAAAAGTTTTGCAAGAGAGTGCAAAGGTTTCTCTGAGGAATGCAAAAGTTTTGCAAGCGAATGCAAAACCATTGAAAAAAAGAATTGCAAAAACTTTTTTTTTTTTTACCCCAACTCATTGTGTTCCATTACCCTGACCTTTCAGGGTCTCCATACAAAACAAAAAATAATGTCATATGGACAACATCAACAGTTTTGTCAAGAACAAGTCAATAAGCGTTCACTTGCAAAACTTTTGCATTCCTCTGAGAAACTCTGCATTCATTCACAAAACTTTTGTGTTCTTTCATAAAAGTATTCCGTTCCCTGAAAAACTTCCGATGCTTTTGCATCCAATATATATTTTTCCGTAATATTCCAGAAACTTTGTATTCACTTGCAAAACTTTTTCATACCCCTAAGAAACCCCTGGAAAAGCTTTGGAATATAGTTCTACCCATCTCATAGTATTTCCATCACTGTAAAACTTTTGCAAGCAAATGCAAAAGAAGTAAGGAAAAAAGAATTGCAAAAGCAATGCAAAAGAATTGCAAAAATTCTGTCACCCTGTCCTCTTTGTACAAAGAGATCTGGACAACTTGAACAGTTTTGTCTATAACAAGTAAACATTAACACTAAAATATTTGGAACATTCTTTGTTATTGCTATTTATAAATGTTATATAAATGGATAAATGTTTGCTTGCCAAGTTTTGTACAGCTTTATTTTCACTGCTCCCCTTCCTGCTTCCTGATTCCTTTATGTCTATTATCAGGATCTGCTTTGCTGTAGTGCACTAGTTGTAGCTGGCTTGCGTGTAAGAATATGTTTTCATGCGTCTGTGTACCCAAAGCCAATGTTTGCTTGTTTCATTTGTTTATTCACCCTCTATCTCTCTCTCTCTCTCTCTCTCTCTCTCTCTCTATAGGGAAAAGAGATTATTGAATGTCACCTCAAACAACTGGAGGAGGAGAACATTACCCACGTGCCCCGCTGGGCCCCTCCTCCTGCCCCCACCACGTCTCACGCCCTGCCTGTCAGCTCAGCCAGAGCTATCCCAGCATGCAGCAGCAGAGCTCACCCCGGCTCCACGGACGTACTGCCAGGCTCTCCGGATGGTGAGATGAATCATAGTGCTGCCCACAAGCATGTGCTCATAAATAATAATGTGGAGGAGGAATGAAAAGATATTGCACACCAACATCCTTCCTTGCTGTCTACTGCCTTTCAAAGTACTTTCAAAGGCAGTGTCCTAACTGCACCCTAAAATAAACCCCATAGCTTATTGTGACTTATTTGAAGCTCTACTGAGCAATCCTCACACAAACCGCAAAGGGTAATCAAATCACTATTGATTTCAAAATAGATTTGTGTTAGCATGCTGCTAAGCTAATTCCATTATACTCCAAGCATAAAAACACACACCACTTGGAAAAACAGGCTCTAGGTTTTGGAACAGAGCCAATGATCTCTGGCACGTTTCACAACTGTTTGTTGGTTGTGTGTTGTTCACAGACAAGTTAGATACAGACTACATCTCACGTTATCTGGGAAATCTGACCCCTTTCCAAGAGAGCTGTCTCATTCGCCTACGACTGTGGCTGCAGGAAACACACAAAGGCAAGGTGAGCGCAATATCCAAAATGAAATGGAAAGAAATTAATATTTTTATTTAACAAGGATGCATTAAATTGACCAAAAGTGACAGTAAAGACGTTTATAATGTTACAAAAGATTTCCGTTTCAAAGAAATACTGTTCTTTTACATTTTTTAAAAAACTTAAGCAGCACAACTCTTTTCAACATTGATAATAATAATAAGTAGGGCTGGGTTTTGACACAAAGTTCACGATTCAATTAGATTCTCATTCACAAGCTTGTGATTCGATTCGATTCGATTAGATTCAATATCGATTATTTTGGATATATATAGCAGGTACAGTACATGCCAAATTTTCTCAAGGAAAAAAAATCTCTCAGCTAATCCTGTAAAATATACATGAGAGTCAGTTGGTACTACATTACTATAATATTGAAGGTTAAAATTGACTGATTTGTTAAAATTACACTTAATGAAGTTTTTAAAATATTAAAGTTACAATTACATAATAATATTTCTACTTCAATTAATTTGTTTGAAATATAAACATAATGGTGGCTGTCATAAAAACTTGATGGATTTATTCAAACATAAATTAAACATTGATGAACATTAAAATTTATAATTAATATTTTATATGATGCATATATTTAGCAAAATGCCCCTCTCTACAGTTTATTTTTCTATCTGACTAATGAGTTCTTGGTCACTGAATCTGTTTTTCTGAGGTAAATGTGACGTTACATGTCATTGTTTACAAGACGTTATATTGACGTCTTTGCGACATCTATGCCTCAACCTGCTATTATTCGCTTCGCATTGGCTTATGTCATTTATGATTGTGTATCCCTTATTCAGGGACACAAGATACATTTGCTCTGTGTAATGATAGCATGCTAGAAATAGTGCGCAATTTGCTATGAACATAGTAGTAGTATTAAAATTGGTGTTAGTCTCAAAACTGCTAATACTAATTTTAAACTTAAGACGAATAACATAGCAGTCAATATTTTTTTATGTATCTCTAATAGGTAACAAAATCTCAAAAGAAAACATTGCTCTTGATTTACAAAAACATCAGTCTGTGACAATTTTCGCCTTGTTTTGGAGAATTTAATAAGGCCTTGTTTATTTTTGACTTCATTCAGGATGATTTAGTTATATTTCAATTAGGGATGCACCGATGCCACTTTTTCCAGTACTCGCCCGATACGATACTTTTATTTTTGGTACTTGCCGATACTGATATTTTTATTGCATTTGTACATTTTTTAAATATTGGGTACAGAAACCAAAAGGGTATGTATAATGTTAGTTGGTTAACTTCATTTATCAAATAGATACAGCCAAACCAAAATTTATTCAGACAACTTCAGCATTTCTCACATTATCACAGTTTATTCGCTATGGTTTAGAAAATGGTAATAAAATATGACAAGAACTCAGAGTTAAACTGTGTCAGAACAAATTCAGCTTGATAATGTTAGATAACTTTGATAGAAAGGCATGTAATGGATTACAGTCAACCCAAAATGATGGGTCAATTATAATTCAATTTATAATTAAAAATTATAATTAACTATGAATACTTAGTCGGGCAACCCTTAGCCTTAATGACAGCCTGTAGTCTCCTGGGCATACTGTCACCCAGCTTCATGCAAACCTCAACTTCAGTTTTTTTCCCAGACTCGGTATGAATAATTTTTAGACCCAAATTTTTATCAGTTTTACTGGTAGTCCACTGTATGAAGAATTTTTGGGTATGATTTGTCACAGTTTACTTTATTTTGCTATCCTCACTTACATAAATGAACTATAGTGTCCTGCACCCACTAGTAAAAAAAATATAAAAAATTATATCTGGTCTCTATATAATTTTTGTTTGACTGTATATCCTTCTGTTATTTTCACACTTAATTATGCCCATTAAAATGTATTTTACAAGTTTTTGTTACTTTCACGGTTAATTGTTTTGCTCTATGTACATCATCTTTAATTTAGTAGCATTAGAGTTGCTCCATTGCAGCGGCTTAGTACTGTAATCACGCGATTTGCTGTAAAAATGCAGGGTGTACTACAAACTTTCCAGTGATGTCTGTGAGAAAGGTTTAACTCGACAAGCTTGCGCATCTGTGCCGCCGCGTGCTTAATCCATTCAGTGTGCTTTGTTTATCAGCTCGCGCACATCAGCTATACAGGCGTTAATACTGAATGTGTGCGCCTCATGTCTTGCTGTCTGATAGGGTATTTTAATGGAATTATTACTTAATTATATATGAATAATTTTAGATCCCTAAAGACCAGCATGTGCTGCGTTTCCTGCGCTCACGGGACTTTAATCTGGAAAAGGCTAAAGAGGCTTTGTGCCAGACACTCACATGGAGGAAGCAGCATCAAATAGACTTCCTGTTGGACACATGGCAGTGTCCACAGCTCCTGCAGGACTACTACACAGGAGGCTGGCACCACCATGACAAAGGTCTGTCTCTTCTAAATGTTTATTTTGACTTTATGCATGGCTGTTTGACTTCTTAATCCAGGATGTGTGTTAGTCCCGTGCTAGACATAAAATCAGCCTTTGAATAAAAGATCAATTGAAGTGAGAGTTTGAATCTGATCCAAAAATTGATCTGAGCGAGGTGTTTTCAATAAAGATTTATAAATATTAAACAAGGAGAAATCAGTGTGGTTATGTGCTTGCTTGTGTGTGTATTTTGTAGATGGACGTCCTCTTTATATCCTTCGACTTGGACAAATGGACACCAAAGGTTTAGTGCGGGTGCTGGGAGAAGAGACCCTTATGAGACATGTAAGATTTAGACTAATTCCATATCACTCTTCACAATACACATACAGAAAGTCATACTGTTGTGTTTGTAACACCTTAGTGCTTTACCATAGAGCAAGTTTTAGCTCAGGGCGATATGACAATATATAACAATGATACAAGTAATCCTCCAAATCTAGATCTAGCTATATTATATTATATTAAAGTGTTGTCTAAATATATCAGGGCCACAGGTTCTTAGGCAAATGTCTGAATGTTCAATGGTAATTAAGAGATTTAAATATTGGTCTGTTTTGTTCTAAGCAAGAGTAAATAAATCTTAAAAAGTACTACTGGGGATATGATTTGTTGAAAAGTCTGAAGCTCGGGCACACACCTAAGAATTTGAAGGCAATTAGACTTAAATATTTGTTAGTTTTGTTTCTAAGCCAGCACAGACAATTCTCAAAAAGCATCATTGAAGATTCAATCGTTGTCTTAGGTGAAACATAGGCTGTTGTCAAAGTTGTGCGATGTGAGTTTAACATTTTCCCAATTTTATTAGTAATTTAACTGACAATGTTCAGAAATGTAGGGTATGGCTTTGATTTCAATTAGAAACAACTCTAATTTTAGACAGAAGTACTATATCATTCCTTTCTGTGATTAAAAATTAGTCATATTTTTACACCTCAAAGTTGTTTAAACTGGAAGCTTCTAGAAAGTCAATGCATAATGCTTTTAATCCCACAGTGAGCAAGCCTGGGGCGATTGTTGCACGGAATGAACAATTCAAATTTGGCGATAGCAGAGAAACAAACCTTAGAACAAACCATATGGACTGTCTTTTTAGAGCTTCTTTACAGCAGAATTGATCTCTGTTTGTGTCGCTGAATTGCTATTTTTTTGTTTATCACTGTAAAGCTACTTTGAAACAATCTTTTTGTATAAAGCACTATAGAAATAAAGGTGACCACACCAATGGAGCCAGTTCTCATCTGGCTAAATTCAATAAAATGACTAACTATATACCCCTTCACCTTTGGTCCAACCTTCAGGTGCTGTCCATCAATGAGGAAGGTCTCAGACACTGTGAAGAGAACACCAAAATATTTGGAAAACCAATCAGGTACTTATGAATACATGTCTAAGCCAGTCTACAGTTGGCATAAAGAATGAGACCAAAGGGATTTTATCATTTTGGTTCCAATTCCAACTCCACTCCACAAACTTCTAAACGGAACTAGTGTGAATAAGAATCAGTTCTTGGTTCTCAGCCCCAGTGGTCGCACATATTATGTGTTTTATGTGATGTCTCGGACCTGATAAATAATATCTGCTTCTGTGTTTGTGTTCTGTAGTTGTTGGACGTGTAATCCTCCAAATCTAGATCTAGCTATATTATATTATATTAAAGTGTTGTCTAAATATATCAGGGCCACAGGTTCTTAGGCAAATGTCTGAATGTTCAATGGTAATTAAGAGATTTAAATATTGGTCTGTTTTGTTCTAAGCAAGAGTAAATAAATCTTAAAAAGTACTACTGGGGATATGATTTGTTGAAAAGTCTGAAGCTCGGGCACACACCTAAGAATTTGAAGGCAATTAGACTTAAATATTTGTTAGTTTTGTTTCTAAGCCAGCACAGACAATTCTCAAAAAGCATCATTGAAGATTCAATCGTTGTCTTAGGTGAAACATAGGCTGTTGTCAAAGTTGTGCGATGTGAGTTTAACATTTTCCCAATTTTATTAGTAATTTAACTGACAATGTTCAGAAATGTAGGGTATGGCTTTGATTTCAATTAGAAACAACTCTAATTTTAGACAGAAGTACTATATCATTCCTTTCTGTGATTAAAAATTAGTCATATTTTTACACCTCAAAGTTGTTTAAACTGGAAGCTTCTAGAAAGTCAATGCATAATGCTTTTAATCCCACAGTGAGCAAGCCTGGGGCGATTGTTGCACGGAATGAACAATTCAAATTTGGCGATAGCAGAGAAACAAACCTTAGAACAAACCATATGGACTGTCTTTTTAGAGCTTCTTTACAGCAGAATTGATCTCTGTTTGTGTCGCTGAATTGCTATTTTTTTGTTTATCACTGTAAAGCTACTTTGAAACAATCTTTTTGTATAAAGCACTATAGAAATAAAGGTGACCACACCAATGGAGCCAGTTCTCATCTGGCTAAATTCAATAAAATGACTAACTATATACCCCTTCACCTTTGGTCCAACCTTCAGGTGCTGTCCATCAATGAGGAAGGTCTCAGACACTGTGAAGAGAACACCAAAATATTTGGAAAACCAATCAGGTACTTATGAATACATGTCTAAGCCAGTCTACAGTTGGCATAAAGAATGAGACCAAAGGGATTTTATCATTTTGGTTCCAATTCCAACTCCACTCCACAAACTTCTAAACGGAACTAGTGTGAATAAGAATCAGTTCTTGGTTCTCAGCCCCAGTGGTCGCACATATTATGTGTTTTATGTGATGTCTCGGACCTGATAAATAATATCTGCTTCTGTGTTTGTGTTCTGTAGTTGTTGGACATGTCTGGTGGATCTTGAGGGGTTAAATATGAGGCATCTGTGGAGACCGGGAATCAAGGCCTTGCTGAGGACTATAGAACTTGTAGGAGCCAATTACCCTGAAACACTGGGCCGTCTCCTCATACTGAGAGCACCCAGAGTGTTTCCTGTGCTCTGGACTTTGGTAAACACACACACAAACGTATGATTTCTCATTGTGATACACTTAGCACATAAAAATAATGTTAACAAATAGTTCACGATACTGGGGAAGACTGAGATAAGCATATACTCAGTCTTCATATAATTTTGTAAATTGTTCTACACATTAAGCCCGTCAAGAGTTAAATGTCATGTTAGTGTGGTCGTATTGCACTCACCTGACCTTTCTTAATTACCAGGCATTCTGTAAATGTCATGTTTGCCTGAGCCTGTGTTAGCAGTGCTAATGAAAAATGACCCACTGATCTCTGTTGCACCCTCTTTTCCTGTCAGGTGAGTCCATTCATTGACGAAAACACACGGAAGAAGTTTCTCATCTATGCTGGGAATGACTACCAGGGGCCTGGAGGTCTGGTGGACTACATCAACAGAGACTTCATCCCTGACTTCTTAGGAGGAGACGCTCTGGTGAGTCTTTAAGAGCTGTTGTTGGGTGAGATCTGACATGTTTAAACTCTTGGATTGGTTGAGACACTTTCTGATACCTGTGGTAATGCATTCATACTAAATGTTTTTGCCTTGAAGCCAAAGAATACCAAGAGATGTATGTTCTCTATTACAGGACACAATGTAGCTGTACAATATTTATTCAGACAGAAATGAAAACAATCTAATCTCACTCTAATCTAACCTGGTTGACTGTGTTTCTCTTGTTTAATTCAGTGTGATGTTCCTGAGGGAGGTCTGGTTCCCAAACCTCTGTACCGTACGGCTGAGGAGCTGGAAAACGAGGAGGTTAAACTGTGGAATGAAGCCATCTACAAGAGCGCGAGTGTGCTGAAGGGAGCTCCACATGAGGTACAGCTCATCCACAGACAACACTCAACAACATGCAGCTGCTGCGCTTTACCAGATCAGGTGTACGATTTCCAGCCCAAAAGCTCACCAAAACCCGCCCGATCCAACAAAAAACTGCCCAAAACTTTAACTGTCAAAATAATGTAATAGAATTTTATTGATATGTCAATCAAGGTTAATAAGGACCATTTGTAACTCCTTAAAACAAAATAAAGATGACAAAATAATATAAAAAAGACAAATTTCCCAGGAATACAGATCAAATCAGTGCAAATACATTAAAGAGAATTACCAAATAGAAATGTCCAGGTAGACACCAGCCTATGTCAAAACGGCAATCAAGAAATTAACCGATACCCTCTGAAAAAACACATGCATCATTTCAGTGTCAACAGTCAGAATAAGCCAATTTAAATGCAAAAAGTGCCCAGTAACGTATAAATGATCGCAATCAATTAGCAGGTATTTCACTCTTGTTCATGCACACACCATAACAGTCAAAACTGTGGCATTCATTGTTACTGTATAATCCGATAACAAAAAATTTACCACAATGCGATTACCTTCGTGTCATTCAGAACTTTTTGCACAGTCCAAACTAATCAAGTCCACCAGCTTTCTGATGCAGGACAGGATCGCATAGTCCCATATTCAGTTTGGATTTTGATGAAATTATTTAACTGTGCTCTGATTTCAGTTGCATTTATTATCAACTAAGCCTTCGCGTCATCTCCCTCCACAGGTGTAATTCACGTTTTGAGTGTTGAGTCACTCTCTCAATCACGTGTAACTTATTTAGGCCACTCTGGCATCGTGATCGCTTGGATATACAGCTATACGTTTAAAATCGTATACCTTATCACGCTAAAAACCCGTCATTCATGAAGCATCACGTCTGTCTGCTGATCGCTCGTGATTGGCTAAAAGTGCAGCACCAGCCGACTGCAGAGCGCGTGTGTATTTGGTAACATGATTGGATGCATACATGCACATTTGGGTTTTGTTTTTGAACCAATTAGCCTATACAGTTTAGATACTGAACTGACCCCAACCCAGATTTTGTCCACCCACCCAAACCATTTTTTACCCGCACGATCTCCAATCTGGCAACACTGCGGTTTACTTCAGCTGTGCAGAGTTTAGTTGCATGTACTGTATGTTGATGATTGGCACCATCTGTTGGATATAAGAAGACATGCAGTGTGAAAGTCAAACACTGTTCATCTAGTTCTGCTCAGTCATTTAAAGGGGTCATATGATGTTGCTAAAAATAACATTATTTTGGTTATTTGGTGTAATGAAATGTGTTTATGCGGTTTAAGGTTAAAAAAACACATTATTTTCCACATACTGTACATGTCTGTGGCACATCAAATACTGAAAAATAATATCAACTAATGTTTCTGGAAATACTCCATCTGTTGTGTTTATGAACATGCTTCTGACAAATTTATACTGAAAAAAAATAAATAAATGCGTATAAAAAATAGCAGTTATCTGCATTTTCTGTTTATTTAACTCCATTTCTATTACTTCTGCTTCCTCCAGTAAATTCTAATTTGAAACACAGTTCTGTATCCTGTTTGAAATTAAATTCTGAATGGAGCTCAGCGCTGTGCGTGATGAATTCATTTCCAGGTGCTGATAGAGGTCACAGAAGCATCTTCTGTCATCACGTGGGACTTTGATGTGTGGAAAGGCGACGTGATCTTCAGCATCTACCACTCCAGAAGGGCTCCTCAGCCAGTTAAAAGAGACGGTCTGAGTGCACACAACCTCGCCTGTCCTGCCGGCAACAACGTCCAGCTCATCGACAGATCCTGGATGCTCGGACAAGACTACAGCATGGTGGAGACGGCGCTGACCTGCCGAGAGGGAGAGAGCGTACAGGTGCGGGAATCTCATGAAACCCATCAGCAACATCAACATGGCTCATATTTGAATATATCCTGCTGGACAAACTTCTTTCTCCTTTGATCCACATCTTTCCCATCAGGGGTCTCATGTGACGCGCTGGCCTGGATTCTACATCCTGCAGTGGCGTCTTCACAGCAGCCCATCGAGCACTTCTTCCAGTCGGCCGCGTGTAGATGATGTTCTGGCGTCTCTGCAGGTCTCCTCACACAAATGCAGAGTCATGTATTTCACAGAGGTGCTGCGCTCCACTGACTTCAGGTCTCTATCATTACAGCATAAAAACATAGGAATGAAACATAAAAAGCACAGCATCTGAATGTTGTCACTACATTAAAAATCTCATCTGGACGGCCGAATGATTTCTCTAAAGGGTGTGTGTGGTTGTGTTTGTGTCAGGGGCTCCATGAGCAGCCTGGAGTCGAGCCACAGCGCTTTCTCTCTGCTCAGTGCCGCCACCAGCTCCTCCAACCAATCACAGACAGAGTCAAGCATCTCAAGATAGCTTCTTCATCCAGCTGGAAAACAAGACTCTTCTGACTCCAGCTCTGCAGGAAACGATGAAAGATCATGTGACGCAGTGAAACAGAGGTTCACATTAAACAATAATAAACGCTGATCTTTTTCAGACAGTTTATCTCATGATGAGCTGCAGGCTTTCTGTAAATGATATGCAAGCTTTCTGTACATTGTTACAAATACATTTGTAAATGTTGTTTTCTCTGGTTGTCTGATTGAGCAACTTTTTCAATGTGGTGCATAAAGTTACAATATGCAACATTTTTTTTATTTTTCTCAGAATTAACTAAGTTTAAATAATAAGCATTAGACTGTGGAAAAAGCTGCTGCACATTGAAATAGAAACTGAATTATATTTATTTAATAATGTTTGTAAAGTTATGTAGCTTACACCCATGAATTAAAATTTTATGCTTCAACCTTTACTGAATTATGAATTATGAAGGGGCCCAGAACTTAATTTTAATGCGGAAAAAAAGGCTTGAAAGATTTTATAAATATTTCATAGTATCATAAAATCTCCTCGTAGTTATAAATAATAACAAAAAAATATTACTGAACAAAAAACATATTACATTGATTTCCGTGGAGAAAAAAAAAGGATAAATATTGCATAGTATCATAAAATCTCTTTAAAATTCTAAATAATAAACAAAAAAATATTATTGAACAAAAATATATTACATTGATGTTCCTGAAGGGAAAAAAAGAGTTACATTTCAAGTAGCAAGGGTGACCCAAAAAATGAAGAGGCTCAGAGTTTAATCAATTTTAATGGAAAAAAACAAATAGCTCATAGAAATTGTATAAATATTGCATAGTATCATAAAACCTCCTCAAAATTCTAAATAATAAACAAACAAAAAATATTATTGAACAAAAATATATTACATTGATTTTGAAATGAAGAGACTCAGACGATTAAATGTTTCAAAAGAATTTGTCTAAAGTTCAGTTGCATAAACACTTTTTCTCTAGCAGTGCTTTGAATGTTGCTTTCAAACATGTAATAATAACTATAATATTAATAATAATAATAATGATGATGATGATGATGAAGTAATTTTTGTATGAAATCTATAACACTAAAATGTCATGATCTCCTGAAATACGGCCTGAGAAATATGACACAATAGTGTAAATATTACATATGATTTTACACAAACAACAGTATTTGTCTGTATTTGTGTCTGATTTCTGTTGGATTGACAGAAACACAGAAAGTCTCTCTGACTGGAGAAACATCTTCATCCTGATGCCCTGAAACAGGAAACTGTCTTGTGTGTCTGATATTGAACTTCCTGAAGCCTGAGATTCTCTCTAGCTGTGTCCCAAAGTTAAGTGCACACACTTCGAAGGCCAGGCCTCCGAAGTGCACGAAGGACCCTCCGAAGTGCGTGAGATGCTCCGCCTTCGCAGGATTTCCTAATTCCACCACCAGGTGTTCCCGATTACCACTTTGTCGCATAGCAACGGTGCGAGAGGAGAGCTGACGAGACGACAATCCTGCCAGCCCAGGATAGGTGGAGCCAAAATTGCTAATTTTTGTTTATATATTTTACATCATAATGGAGGAGACGGTGATGTACCTCAGGCTTAGCCAAGACCGAGGCCAGGTAAGTTACACTGGTTTGCTGCGTCCTTTGTCGGATAACAACTTTAAATGCAGGTATTGGCTTGGCGCTTACTTGAATAATGTAATGACACACATGAAAAACTACAAAATACACACACACACACACACACACACAGCAGTTCAAATGCTGACTGATATCTTACAAAGGTGCGATTTTACATAGTTTATTGTCTTGACCATGGTGATCATATGTAGACAGGTTTGCAACCCGGATTTTTTAGGCAGTTAAGCATAAAATTATAGCTGTAAATAAAAAAAAAACCAGAGCATTGTTTACATGTTTTTCCATGTTTTGGAAAAAATGGCTAGCGGGCTGCGAAGTAGCTAACGCTTTATTCTGCTACCCCTGCATTTTGTTCCATCCCGAGAGCGTGACGGACATCGCATGGACAACTACAGGTGTAATGTAGTATAAGTGAGCAATGTGATGTAAGTAAGCAGTGTAATGTAACGAAGCAATGTAGTAATGTGATATAAGTGAGCAGTGTAATACAAATGAACTGTGTAATATAAGTGAGTAATGTTGTAAATGAGCAGTGTAATATAAGTGAGTAATGTTGTAAATGAGCAGTGTAATATAAGTGAGTTGTGTAAATAGTGATTTATGTGACTTCAATTATT
>NW_015637528.1:79089-87736 GCF_001515625.1 Sinocyclocheilus rhinocerous
AGTGAGTAATGTTGTAAATGAGCAGTGTAATATAAGTGAGTTGCGTAAATAGTGATTAATGTGACTTCAATTATTTCTTATTAAACTGAAATTGAAGTCAACATTTTTTTGGAAAACCACATCCTGGCTTCAGTCTTCATTTGCTGCTGAATTGTGTTAACACACGTATAGAAACATAAGGAGAGCAAGAGATTGATTGTTAGAGTCAGTTTATTTTTTAGTTAATACTATGGTAGTTCAGTTTCCTTTACATCTTTAACTAGCCGTTAATTTATCAAATTAATGGGTGACCTATCCTCATTAATCATGCAAACATTTGGCCCCCCTGAGAGAATTGGCAGGAGCCGCCACTGTTTATACGTGAAATTCCGGAGGGGACGTCGGATGGCGTCACGTGGGGACGTAACGACGAGTGCCATTACTCGAACTATGTACTATAACATGTAAAACGGGAACATGAAAGGAATATTCTAAAAGCAACTCGTGTAAACACCATAATAATAATATTGGCTTATTTAGAATAAGGTAAATAATTAGATTACTGATGTCTGTGAGTTTCTAACTATGAGTGTGTGTTTTTTTTTATAGACTGTATAAAAACATGGACGTAGTGTCCGTGATGTCACCCGTAGGTTTCCGAAGAGCGTTTTTGAAGCCTAAAGTAGGCGGAGCCGGCCGTCGCCATCTTGGCAGTGCGTCACCGTGCGTCACTCCTGGATAATCGAAAATGGGCAAAGAGGCGGGAGCTGGTTGCTGAAACCACGCCTACCTAGCTCGACGGTGGTGACAGCAGCGGCAATCCACCTGTCACTCAAGTGGCCACGCCCTTAATTATTTTTAACATGGGGAGTCTATGGGACTGACTCCCTTTTGGAGACAGCCTCTATCGGCCAGTCGATGAATTGCAGTTTTAGTCACTTCCATGTTGGTTTCACGAGAGAGACCGTAAGGTTGCTGCTTGGTTTGTTTATAGAGTGCTGATGTCACTGCTGCAAACTCCCATGTATACAAATAATTATTCGAAAAATATCATTTTCGTGCAGCAGTAGGCCCCTGGAATTCAGCCCGTACGTTAATCGCCCCTGAATGTACCTTATATGTCTGTTTATGACCTAAATAAATGATATTGTAAATTATATGTAATTAAATTACATAATTATAGTATTATATGTAAATTATATTGATATTACAGCTATGAAACATTATTAAGAACTTACCGTAACATGTGAAGGCATTTCCTGGTTTTGAATCCTGCGAGATGGCGTCTAGTCATCCGATGTGAGCACGATAGGAGGCTTGTTTGAGATGCGCCTCGCCTCGCCTGAAATGTAGGCGAGAGTAGGCGGCTGCAGTGAGGGGAGTGAAATAAGTGCAGTCAAGACGGACAGTTCTGACCTCTCGAAGTGAACAGATACCTACGAGATCAAAGGCGGCTATAGCGTTATACTCACTCATGTGCTGTGCTGCTGATAAACATGATATAATTTCAGTTCTGTTGCTTTTATATGAAAATAAATATGATGAACAAGACACTCAAAGTGCTTGCTATTTAATTCCATACGAAAGGTGTATTTATCATCCATTTTTACTTTAATACAAACATGTATTTTAGATTTTTATAGAAATATGACAACAATCACATATCTCACACAGAGATTGTGCTGTCATAGTGTTTGGGAACATTCATGCATAATTTAAATACATAATCACATGAAACCAGATAAAAAATTAAATATTTTAGAAGAGAACCCAGCATCACAGTTGTCTGAACCAATGAGCATTAAAGGGGTCATATGATGCGATTTCTATTTTTCCGTTTCTTTAGTGTGTTATGTAGCTATTTGTGCTTGTATAAGATCTGCAGTGTTACAAAGCTCAAAGACTTCTACAAAAGTATTTATTCTATCTAAAAGAGAAGGCTGATCCAGACCGGGCTAAAACGCCTCGTATTTGGCCTTCTGAAAGTTGATGCAATGAGGAATCATTGGTTAAGATTTATTTACAACAGAACAGCACAACCCAGATGTTCGAATTTGTGCAACACATTTTATGGACGACAGTTTTGTGAACCTAGGAGAGTAGCCTACAAGGCTAGCTGTGCACAAAGGCTATTTCCAAAAAAAATGGGTCAATTCCGACTTTGCTATGACAATCTGGCGCTTATTTTTAATCAGCTACTGTAAGTATGTTTTGTTATTAGTTTAAGTATTTGCTATTGACTGTTCAAACTGTGACTGTGTGTGTGTGTGCGTGAGAGAGAGTTGAAGGGTTGTTTAACATTCTCCGTTCTTCTCTCTGAATGCATGAATGCTCCATGTGCCATTGAGGAATAGTCCTGTGCGCTTTGTGCGAGCACGTACAACGACTGAGGAGAGGAAATGTTTATATTCCGAAGTAAACGAACAAACAGATATAGATCTGCGCGACGCTCCTGAATTGATTTACACATCCACATAAACAAGCCAGCGGGTGAATAAGAGGCATGTAAATAACTAAAACAGCGAATTGCAGGCTTGATGGCCCAGTCAGATTGGATGTATTATAAATCACTCTATTTACATAATTCAATCTCACTTTACAGAGCTCTGCTAATGCCATCGCGAAAGTTTTTTGCCACACGTCAGCATGACATCAGAGCAAGTCGACTTTTCTAACCGGCATGCATCTCGCGGTGATCACCGGTGATCGGTTCTGTGCAGATTTTGCTTCTCTCAAACAAGCCTAGGGTCTGGCTGCAGACATACTGGGCGAGTGGAGTGCCTCTCAAGAGTGGAAATACGTCACCTCCACTAGCGATGCGTCCGCCATGTTGGTCAGGGCAAGAGTGCCTGTGGTAATACGTCACCTCCACTAGCGACGCGTCCGCCATGTTGGTCCGGGCAAGAGTGCCTGTGGTAATACGTCACCTCCACTAGCGACGCGTCCACCATGTTGGTCCGGGCAAGACTGCCTTAAAAACAAATGGAGGTTTTTTTTTTTTATGGATAAAAACACGATAACGTTTATATTTATTTACATTTACATTTCAGCCGATTTCAGTGGTTTGTGATCTACGTGGAATTAAAAATAACTCTGTCTCCAGTTATTCAGTTAGTGTCACGAATCCGATCCATGAATTTCCAGCCACTTGCCACCAGAGGTCACCCTTCCATGATATTGACTCTCGCACCACACAGACTGTTACACATCACCCTGGACTACATTTCCCATGTTCCATTGCACTGATTACACTCACACCTGAAACCAATTACACGCTCACCTGAATGCTATTACACACACTATATAACGTGTATTGTTTTGCGTTTATCCCTGTTTAGCGGATAGCTACCTTACCGAGCCTGTTTAAGTTTTCATAGTTTTCTTAGTCTAGTCTTAGTCTTGCCTTGTCTGTTTTCCTGGTCTCTGATTCACGCCACGTATCTTGGATTAAACCTTTGCTTGCTGTTTCTGACTCTGTTTGCCCCTGCCTGGACCTTTGCCTTCTACCTGGATTTATCTCTTGCCTTGCCTTCGATATACCTGTTTGCCATTGTCTGACACATGCCTGTTAAAACCACGTCTCTTAATAAAAGCTTGCATATGGATCCGCATGTCTCTTGTCTCATAACAGTTAGGCTAGTTAGGCTTTTAATTTTCGTTAGAAATTGTGAAAGCTTACACTTGTCACGCTTGTTGATTTGGCTATTTTGGCTATTTTACAATTCTAATATAAATGTAGTATAACTGTGAAATATACATGTAATATAATCTAATGTACATTAAATTAAATTACGTTTTTTCTTTGTGGAAATTGCTTTCTCTGTCTTCAACCCCAACATTTTAGCTTTTCTTGTGCTTCAGGTAAGAACACAGCTCATTCCCATTGAAATACTGGAAACAAATCGAAATAATACATCTTTAAGTACTAATAATTGACCATCATTGATAAAATGGAATAAAATCAGTCAATACAAATCAAAAATTGACACACTGGTAGTCTGCTTTCTATATTTTCATAGCAGGATACAGATATAAACTCCACACGAAACAATAAGAAATGTAACTGATAATCCTTTATGTATCCAGTAAGAGTTACAGTGGTAAAACATTATGCACTGATACAGTGCAGTGTAATAGAGTAAAAATATAGTAAAAGTGATATGTGATATTTAAAAAGTATATGTAGTACAAATTGTACTAAAGTGATAATAAAATAGTGAGTACAATAGTACAATAACATGTAAGTGATATAATAATAGATTTATAACAGGTTTCAGTTCTTGCTTTCCCTGAGAATAGAGTGTTTTTTTTTTTTAGTTGTGATGTCAAAACCTGACTAATAAAGACTAATTCTCAGCTGGTTCCCTCAAGGTTTTCCAATGGGTTTTTATAATGGTGTTTTACAAATAATGAATAAAATAAGGTCTGTGATAAACATAACTTGACAATACGTTTGCTTTACAATGCAAATTACACACACCCATGCTGAAAACGCAATTTTTCAAGCAGTTAACAAAAATAAACAAATGCTCCTATCTTGGTCATTAATATAAAAGCATAATTTGTCTATGCATCTCTATTTCATATGAAATAATAGAAACATTCTATACAAACACAAATCTCTTTTTTAAGAACTGGTTTGACAACAATATTAAATTGGTTAATCGGTTATACAACAAAGAAGGAACACTCTTCTTATGATAAATTCCTTTCTTATTGTAAAATACTAATTCCTCAAAGAGAGTTCTCAATTGTTATTGGTCCAATCCCTTCAGTGTTGTGCTAGTTACTAAGAAATAGTAACTAGTTACAGTTACTAGTTACTTCATTCAAAAAGTAACTCAATTACTTTGTTGATTACTTACACCAAAAAGTAATGCATTACTGTTAAAAGTAACTTTTTAGTTACTTTTTTAAAGAACGTTCTTTAATGTTCCCATTAATGCCCTTTTATGCGTTAGTGTCACGAATCCGATCCATGAATTTCCATCCACTTGCCACCAGAGGTCGCCCTTCCATGATATTGACTCTCGCACCACACAGACTGTTACACATCACCCTGGACTACATTTCCCATGTTCCATTGCACTGATTACACTCTCACCTGAAACCAATTACACGTTCACCTGAATGCTATTACACATACTATATAACACCTACCCTGATCCTGCTCTAGTTGCCGAGTATTGTTCTGCATTTTTCACTTCCCGAGTGTTAGCTGCCTTACCGAGCCATTCCGTGTTTTCTGATTTAGTCTCGTGTATTGTTTTGCGTCTATCCATGTTTAGCGGATAGCTACCTTACCGAGCCTGTTTAAGTTTTCAAAGTTTTCTTAGTCTAGTCTTAGTCTTGCCTTGTCTGTTTTCCTGGTCTCTGATTCACGCCACGTATCTTGGATTAAACCTTTGCTTGCTGTTTCTGACTCTGTTTGCCCCTGCCTGGACCTTTGCCTTCTACCTGGATTTATCTCTTGCCTTGCCTTCGATATACCCGTTTGCCATTGTCTGACCCATGCCTGTTAAAACCACGTCTCTTAATAAAAGCTTGCATATGGATCCGCATGTCTCTCATCTCATAACAGATAGTTTAATTATTCATGATCATTTTCCACTCTCTCTCTGGCCATTCCTGTTTTACAGGAAGCGAAGTAGCAGCGTAACTACAACAGCAGCTTCCTATTGTGCTTTCATGCTGATTCCGTCTGGTGTGCAGTCAAACTACGGTTATATACAGTAAAAAAGTGAAATTCTGAGTTATTGATTTTTCTATATAATATGAAATTGTCATAATGATAACATGAGAGGGGGAAAGGGGTTTAATTTATATGAGAAAGGGAACCACATTTATATCCAAATTACTTTACAACACCAAAAATAAACTACTTATATTATTTGGATTCAGTCAGATTTACTGAATAGAAACAACTGTTTGTGTGCCTGTGGACAGGTGTATTTCAATGTCACCTCATAAAACTTTTGCAATTTACATTGTTACATAGTTTAGAATGTATTTTGACTTTCTTTCCTGAGTTCTGCATGTAATGTGTAAAACTTTACTTGCAATGCTGGTTCTTCTACACAGCAGTGAATGCTGTAATCTGTTCATAAGGATGCAGAAATAAACAAGTGCCGCATACGTATTGCAGATGCTTGCGTAAAACAGAACTAGGCCGTGTTTTGCTAGAAAAAAGAATCAAGAATTGCTTCATATAAGACTACTTCGAAAATTTTCGGTTCACAGTCATTTTTTATTAGTCTTGTTGAAAGAGAGAAGGGAAATGCTTTATTTTTTTAATAGCTACTATGATCATAGTTATCATGAAACATATTACGCACGTCAATATCTGTCCAGAAACTTCCTACAGTAAATGTAGATTTATATCCGCATGTCTCTTGTCTCATAACAGTTAGGCTTGGAAAATTATTAATTTTCGTTAGAAATTGTGAAAGCTTACACTTGTCACGCTTGTTGATTTGGCTATTTTTTTCTGGTAACAATTCTAATATAAATGTAGTATAACTGTGAAATATACATGTAATATAATCTAATGTACATTAAATTAAATTACGTTTTTTCTTTGTGGAAATTGCTTTCTCTGTCTTCAACCCCAACATTTTAGCTTTTCTTGTGCTTCAGGTAAGAACACAGCTCATTCCCATTGAAATACTGGAAACAAATCGAAATAATACATCTTTAAGTACTAATAATTGACCATCATTTATAAAATGGAATAAAATCAGTCAATACAAATCAAAAATTGACACACTGGTAGTCTGCTTTCTATATTTTCATAGCAGGATACAGATATAAACTCCACACGAAACAATAAGAAATGTAACTGATAATCCTTTATGTATCCAGTAAGAGTTACAGTGGTAAAACATTATGCACTGATACAGTGCAGTGTAATAGAGTAAAAATATAGTAAAAGTGATATGTGATATTTAAAAAGTATATGTAGTACAAATTGTACTAAAGTGATAATAAAATAGTGAGTACAAAAGTACAATAACATGTAAGTGATATAATAATAGATTTATAACAGGTTTCAGTTCTTGCTTTCCCTGAGAATAGAGTGTTTTTTTTTTTTAGTTGTGATGTCAAAACCTGACTAATAAAGACTAATTCTCAGCTGGTTCCCTCAAGGTTTTCCAATGGGTTTTTATAATGGTGTTTTACAAATAATGAATAAAATAAGGTCTGTGATAAACATAACTTGACAATACGTTTGCTTTACAATGCAAATTACACACACCCATGCTGAAAACGCAATTTTTCAAGCAGTTAACAAAAATAAACAAATGCTCCTATCTTGGTCATTAATATAAAAGCATAATTTGTCTATGCATCTCTATTTCATATGAAATAATAGAAACATTCTATACAAACACAAATCTCTTTTTTAAGAACTGGTTTGACAACAATATTAAATTGGTTAATCGGTTATACAACAAAGAAGGAACACTCTTCTTATGATAAATTCCTTTCTTATTGTAAAATACTAATTCCTCAAAGAGAGTTCTCAATTGTTATTGGTTCAATCCCTTCAGGTACTCACATATTGATAAAGACCATTCTCCCAATTCAGCGTCTCTTGATGTTACTAAATCTTACGTTGGTTAAATTAGTTTTTCATGAAATCCCAAGCGTAATAATAGAGCTATTCGTACTCTTTTCCAAAGAAAAATTGTTACTGTACCTTATGTTTTGTCTCATTGGAACTGTTTATTAAATGGAAAATTGATTTGCTGGAGAAAAGTGTGATTGTTACCGCATAAATATCATCTTAGAAATAAGATTAAAGAAATTTCTTATAAGCTCATTCACAGATTTTATCCAGCAAATCATTATTTACAAAAGTTAAAAAAAGATGAAATGTAAATTGTATTTTCTGCAATGAATATGAGGAAACTGCACTTGGACTTATTTTGGCACTGTACATATTCAGTTACACTATGGTGTAAAGTTAAAAAAATTATCAATGAAGATATTTAGTGTTTAAGACCTTTTTCACTCCTATGGGAAAATGTACTCTTTGGCTTTACTGACTATTCTGACCAAGAGTAGCAGTATTGTTACATAATTTACTTATACTGTGAACCAAATTTAATCTAATAAGAATCTAATCTAAATCTAATAAGAAACCCAATTTTATGGTTTTGTTTGCTGAACTATATATATATATATATATATATATTAGGGGTGGAACGGTTCACAGATGTCACTGTTCGGGGGTCACGGTTCGATACGATTTCGAGCCCTCCGGACGCTCCTTCGTCGAATCCGCTGCCTCTGCTCACTCTAGCCCACAACGCACTGGATAGCTGGCCAATCAGAGCACACCTCGCTTTTCAGAACGATGAGCTTTGTAAAAATCGACGCGTTTCAGAAAGGTGGGGCATAGAGAACATTTTCCACATACTGAACAATAATGTACAGTATGTGGAAAATAATGTGTTTTTTTAACTTTAAACTGCATAAAGACATTTCATTACACCAAATACACCAAATAGTGTTCTTTTTAGCAACATCATATGACCCCTTTAAAGTATACTCCTTTGTCAGTCTGTGAGAGACGCTTTCAGAATCAGCACATGGTCACTGTCTAGTGGGCTTTGTTTTCAAGTGTGCAACTCATGGCATTCGCTGTTCTTTCCTTGGCGGCCGG
>NW_015637528.1:88687-93794 GCF_001515625.1 Sinocyclocheilus rhinocerous
TTTCCTGCAGAGTTTAGCTCCAACCCTGATCAAACACACCTGAACAAGCTAATTAATGTCTTCATGAGTACTAGAGAGTCAGGTGAGTTTGATCAAGGCTGGAGATAAACTCTGCAGGAAAATGGATCATTCTCGAGGGCCAGAGTTGAGAACCCCTGGTGTAGAAGATTTGCACACACGTTAGTTTTGGACTGTGCCTCTGTTTCAAGTGCTTTGTAAACCTCACGGAAATATATGAGACCTGATCAAATTACCTCCTGAATATACAATGAGGATGCAGACAAAAACATCTCTCGGATAATCTTCATCCTATAGTGACTGCATAAATATCCACTTTTCAACTCTAGTTTACACTCTTTGTGAATTATGTGCAAAGATAAAGTAATAAGTTATGATAATGAAGTCATCTCTTATGGCATCTGTGAGTTCACTTGTGCTCAAATTTGTTGTTTTGCATGTCTCTCATCTCCATATAGCAATGAGAGCCGCAGACTGATTTACATATGAACAAGTGTCATTTCCATAAACTCATCAGATGAAGGATGCTTGTACTATCGTACATCTGAACATAGAGTTTGATAGAAACTCTCTATAATCTGCAGTTACATGTTAAACTTTATTGATACCATGGTATTAGCATGATTTTTGGAAATAGTACTATCGGACTTCAGACGGACTTGAGTACTACAACACTGGTGCATTAATCATAAAAAGAAACATTGCATTCTAATGCACTATAATGCATTGTACTTCCTACATTAAAGTGCTAACAGTTGCCACAAGGATATCACTGGCTAGTAATAGTAATTATGACTTGTAAAACAGGGCACCGATGCATTGACAGTGGGATATAGGTGATGACATATAACATGAATGAAGTAAAGAGCATGTAATTGAGGAAGACACTGACACGCAGGATGACCCTGGTCTCCAGCCAAACCCCTGATGCCATTGCTATTGATTTTTGAGGATGTTTAATGAGTGTTGTGCCGAGAGGAGAATGATGCAGGATCATGCACTCGTCCCTGGTGCTGTCGTCTGTATATATCTGATCTGTCTTGAGGATGTAGTTCAAGTCGTCAGATGCTTGTAAACAGCACCTCTGCACTGTCGTCCTGTTACAGAAACACAATTACCCTTTTACCTCCAAAATAGTGCTGTTACTGCTGCACGGCCTTGACGTCTGTGAACCTCTCTGAAGAGGCATAGTGAGACACTGCGTCAGGTGCTTGGAGTGTTGAATGAATTGATTAATTAATTATAATGAACAGTACCCTATACGTAGAGTACGCAATTTGCGTAGGGCACCAACTCCCAGGGGGGCACCATCCCAATTGCTAAAAAAAATATATATATTTCGTTCTATATTAATATTAACATATGCATATACACAAATACAAATATAAACATGAACATATATACATAATTATAAAAAAATGCATTTTACGAGCAGTAAAAAAGCCCAAGATGAAGCCCGTGCATTCCTTTCAGGTATGTTCATAATCCTGTGAAACTTTTTTGGCTGTTGACATTAATAACATTTATTAATGTTAATTAATGTTTTAATAGTCATACGATGAGCTCATTGACGACTTCGCCTCCAGAAAATGCAGGAGTGTGCCTTTGTAAATTTTGAAATTTGGAATGCTCCAGCAGATGACGTATATCAGTGTTAATTTCCGGAGTGTCGGTTTACACTAAGTGCAAATAGCCCGCCTTGTTGGCAGAAGCTATTTTTACTAACTCCGCCCACCTACATGTGATCGGGCTAGTCAACACTACAAAAGACTAATGGCGAACAAAAGCTTCAGTGGTGTAGATGGTAAAGCATGTGCCAAAGTCGTTTTGACGTGATCGACCCGAGTTCGAATCCGACTTTTGCCGAACGTACTCGGTTACTAACGTAACCTCGGTTCCCTGAGATACGGGAACGAGTATTGCGTCTACCAAGACGCTATGGGAAAACTCCTTTTTCTCAGAATACTGAAGCCTTTTCAATAACGCAGTGTAACTGCACGGCCATTGGTTCGTGCAGTGAATTAAAAAACGAACCAATGGCTCGGCAGTGGAGCTGCACGAGCCTATGGTGACAAAGCCCGCCAGAATGGGTGGGGCATCTGGCTATATAAGTGGGCACTTCGCCATAGGATCCTCAGGTTACTTTGACTGAAGTGACGACTGAGTCGTGCAGCTACATAGAACGGCAAGCAACGCAGTACTCGTTCCCATATCTCAGGGAACCGAGGTTACGTTAGTAACCGAGTACATTCCCTATCGATACTTCACTCTTACTGCGTCTGTTAAGACGCTATGGGGAACCAGTACAATCCCGCTGTGCTATGCTAGAGGAACGACTAATACTTGAACTTGCCTTAACCTGTTAACCTGCTCCCCCCATTTTGGGATTCACAGCTGAAAATGACCTACCTAACTTAAAATAGTAACAGTTTCTCACAACAGTGTGCTACACACACAATGTAGGTATCGTTGGAAAGAAGACAATTTAGGCTTTATCCATCATCCAGAGTTGATAATGCTCAAAAAGATAAAAGTTAAAAACACTAAAGTGCCTTGACAAAAATTGTACCACACTGAATGTTTTTTTTATTATTATTTCATATACAAATACATGAAATCAGTCCTTGAGCAATCCAGAAAAGTAATGGGTTGAAAGTCACATGTCTCATGAGTTTATATTTCAAATTTGAAAAAGATACCATGCAAAATGAGTGTCCTGCAGCCTTTTTTCTGAGACTATGTCTAGTCCCCCCCACCCCTTGTTTGAGGAAAAATAGCCACCCAGTGTAACCCTTACAAATGTAATAAGGGTTCTACAAACTATTTTAGTCATTATACATGCCACTGCATACTTTTTCAATTATAAATTAATAGACTGAATTTTAGACATCGTATAAGTGATTTATTTGAGCACTAGAAAAATGCAATAAGAATACTTTTTGAGTAATAAAAAAAAGAAGAGAGAGAAAATAAATGTCTTTGTATGTTAAGTACATAATCTGATTGCCAGACATACAGCATTCACACTGATTGATGGTCATACAGTCAGTAATCACACGCTGATGTGCAGTCATACAGATGGTAATCATACAGATGGCCGGCCATATACTGTTGTCAATAGTCACACTCTTATGGCCGTTCATATAGACAGCATTCACACTAATTGCTGGTCATACAATCATTTATCACACGCTGATGTGCGGTCATACAGATGGTAATCATACAGATACAGCCACATTCCCCACAAAACACACACATATATGAAAAATGTAATAGGAAAAAAATATTATTTGTGCAAAAAGCCGATCGCTAAGTTACAGCCACATCAGATGACAGGTGCGTCACAGCGTGCATCACGAGCCATCACAAGAGAGCGCCAGAATTCAAATAAACAAGATTCCGCGTATCTTTGACTTTTTTAGTGGATGGTCTCATTCTATTTGTGACACTGTATGCTACAAAACCATGTTGTTTTTTTTACTACCAAGACGCAGTTTTTTGAGAGTAAGTTATTCCATAACGGATACAAACAATAACTCTCCCCGAAGAAATGAGAAGTAAACAAAGGAATAACCATCCATATTACACCGTTATTGTTTCGTTGGACTAAAAGTGCTCTATGGGATGTTGTTCAGAGGACCCTGGCCTTTCTAACTAAACCGGGATTTACAGCAGTGGATGCGTTTGGGACTCGTTATTACGATGAATCTGGTATGTAAGTACTGCATTTTTATTATGCATGTTTTGATGTGTACTGCTTACACAAATTTAGCAAATACATTCCTTATAAGCTTTCCATTGAAAAACAGCGATCTATCGTCGATGCTTGAGGCTTAGACCTTTAGTATGATATATAGTTTGTCAAGATTAATTATGTCCCTTTTCATTTAATCTATTCGTATACATTGACACGTGCAAACAAAGAGCGTTCAGTGCGCCGCTTCCAGGTGCGGGTTATCCGGTTAAGAACCAAAAGGGGCCCAGAAGGACCAAGTATTTTGAAGGGAAGCCCCGCAGGAGGCAATAGGGACAAACTCACAGAGGTCGGCCCAGTGCTGAGTAGTCATTCCAAGAGAAATTGTACAGCCTCGGAACACAGTGGGGGCAAATGCCTGAAGCACTGGTTTTGCCATATGGCCAGAGTGAGTCCGTTTAAGCAGAAAGGACCCAGGCCTGTAAGGCTGGGACATCCAGATTGTAAAACCTGGTAAATGTGGACGGCGAGGCCCAGCCGGCTGCCGCACACATCTCTGCAATGGACCCACCGCTAGACCAAGCCCAGGAAGAGGCGACGCCTCTTGTTGAGTGGGCTCTTACTCCCATTGGGCATTGTAGGCCCAAAGAAGAGTACGCTAGCGCGATCCTTTCTGCTTAAACGGACTCACTCTGGCCATATGGCAAAACCAGTGCTTCAGGCATTTGCCCCCACTGTGTTCCGAGGCTGTACAATTTCTCTTGGAATGACTACTCAGCACTGGGCCGACCTCTGTGAGTTTGTCCCTATTGCCTCCTGCGGGGCTTCCCTTCAAAATACTTGGTCCTTCTGGGCCCCTTTTGGTTCTTAACCGGATAACCCGCACCTGGAAGCGGCGCACTGAACGCTCTTTGTTTGCACGTGTCAATGTATACGAATAGATGGCGTCAATTATCTATTCGGAAAGTCTCTGTTTCATGACCGGAGACCCTTTGGTGCGGTCACCGAAGCATACAAAAAGCTGTTCCGACTGCCTGAACGGGGCAGAATGCTCAATATACATTCACAATGCCCTGACGGGGCAGAGTAAATTCAGCTCTTGGTCCTGCTCCGAAGGAGGAAGCGCCGATAGAGCTACTACCTGTGCTCTGAACGGAGTCGAGAGCACTTTAGGTACATAACCATGGCTTGGCTTCAGGACGACCTTGGAGTCGTTAGGCCTGAATTCGAGGCAGGTGGGGTTCACCGAGAGTGTCTGCAGATCTCCCATACGCTTTAGCGATGTTAACACCAGTAGCAGAGCGGTTTTTAGCATCAGGGGACGAAGGTCAACGGACTGTAGTGGCTCGAAAGGAGGGCTCTTAAGAGCCCTCAACACCGTGGGCAGGTCCCATG
>NW_015637528.1:94222-95367 GCF_001515625.1 Sinocyclocheilus rhinocerous
ACCTGTGCTCTGAACGGAGTCGAGAGCACTTTAGGTACATAACCATGGCTTGGCTTCAGGACGACCTTGGAGTCGTTAGGCCTGAATTCGAGGCAGGTGGGGTTCACCGAGAGTGTCTGCAGATCTCCCATACGCTTTAGCGATGTTAACACCAGTAGCAGAGCGGTTTTTAGCATCAGGGAACGAAGGTCAACGGACTGTAGTGGCTCAAAGGGAGGGCTTTTCAGAGCCCTCAACACCGTGGGCAGGTCCCATGTAGGGACGGTGATAGGGCGAGGTGGGCTGAGCCTCCTAAACCCCTTCAAAAAACGAACAACTGGGAAAGGACAATATCAGAGATATGTCGCAGGAAAATGGCTGCGGGCCATACACCAGGCAGAGAAGACAGACCATTTAAGGGCATAGAGCCGTCTCGTAGAGGGTGCTCTAGCCTGAGATATTGCATTTAGCACGCTCTCGGGGAGGTCTGCAGGCTCCAATCGAGAGGCCAGAGGTGCAGAACCCACAGCTCAGGCTGGGGGTGCCATATCATTCTGTTTGCCTGAGAGAGGAGGTCTCGTGTCAGGGAAATGGGCCACGGGGCTGCTGAGAGCAGCCGAGACAGGACTGTGGACCAGTGTTGGTTCCTCCAGAGCGGGGCCACCAACAGAACCTTGTGTTTCTGTTCCCTGATTCACCTGATTACCTGTGGGATCAGGGCGATCGGGGGAAAAGCGTAAAGGAGGTTGTGCCAGTCGTGGGCCAACGCATCCCTGTCCTTCGGAAAGTAAATTGGGCAGTAAGAGTTGCCTTCTGAGGCGAAGAGGTCGACCTCTGCCTTGCCAAAGATCTCCCAGATTCTCTGAACCATATGTGGGTGGGGCATCCACTCCTCTGAGGGGACATTGCTCCGAGATAGCATGTCTGCTCCTTGGTTCAACCTGCCCGGCACATGCGCTGCTCTCAGCGAACGCTCAGCTGAAAGTTGAGCTGAGCCCATTCCAAGAGGCGCTCTACCAGAATGAAGAGGCACTTCGAGGAGAGACCGCCCTAGCGATTTATATATGACACCACTGTCATGCTGTCTGAGCATACTAGCACGTGGTGTCCCCTATGTCTGGCAGAAAGGTGCGAAGGCCCAAACATACTGCCAGCATTTCCAGGCA
>NW_015637528.1:96703-101234 GCF_001515625.1 Sinocyclocheilus rhinocerous
GTCTGGCAGAAAGGTGCGAAGGCCCAAACATACTGCCAGCATTTCCAGGCAATTGATGTGAAGCCGACCCTCCTCTTTCGCGGTTTGCCATCGCACAGCACTCCCCAACCCGTGTTGGAAGCATCTGTCGAGACCACCTTCCTTCTGCAGACCATTCCCAGGAGCACGCCCTGTTCCATCCACTGAGAGTCTTTCCAAGGGGCCAGACCTGCTATGCTGGCCCAGTCCACCTTGACACGCAGGCATCCAAGATGCCAGGCGTGGGTCGGAACTCGTGGTTTCAGCCAGTACTGAAGGGGCCGCATGCGAAGCAGGCCCAGCCGAAGTACCAGAGATGCAGAGGCCATGAGAGGGCGAGGGGCTCCAACTTTGAATGAGGCCGTGAGCTGCTGAATGGCCAGTGCACGTTCTGGCGCGACTACCACCCTCATTCAGACTGCATCGAGAACTGTTCCCAGGAATGATATCCGTTGGCTGGAGGACAGCGCGCTCATCACCTCGGCGGGCAGGACGTGTGTGTCCTTGCTCTGAACCGAGGTGGAGACCATGCCACTGATTCATGGGGGTCTTGCTCTCTTTTTGAAAATGTTTGTGTTTTATTTTTCTCACTATAACAGCTATCGGTTGTGTGGGCGCTAACTGAACGGTATTTACCACAACAGTATTTACCACAAACACATTGCCGTCGAAGTGAACGGGGTGCTTGGAGGCACAAAAGAGGCTGCTTGGGGGGTGGTCCGGCGATGGCGAGACTTTACCCCCTCCTCTTCCTGTCCTGCAGATCAGGTTGACACCTGAGGCACCAGGTCCAGCGCTACCTTGGGCCAGGGGCCCTGGCGTTTAGGGACTGGATAGCGTCTGGCTAAGCGGGAGCGATGTTGGGGCTCAGGCTAAGAGGCTGGCTGTGCAGCGGACGATGCGGGCTTCGCGGGCTGCTGAGTCAGCGACTGGCAGCAGCTGTAGATCTGGAACGCTTCGTCAAGAAGTGTTGCATTGCCTGGGACGACTTCTGCGCAGCAGTGAAGCGCTCAGCGAACCCTTCAGCCGCTGGTCCAAACAGGCCATAGGAGGAGACCGGGGAGTCGAGGAAGGGGACCTTATCCTCATCCTTGATCTCCGTGAGGGTCAACCATAGGTGGTGCTCGAGTACCACAAGGCTGGCCATGGATCTGTCGATCGCCTGAGCCGTCATCTTAGTGGCGCGCAAAGCCAGGTCGGTCGTGCTGTGCAGCTCCTTGAAAGCTGCGGGGTCTGGTCCAGACTCGTCCATGCTCTGGAGAAGTTTGGCCTGAAGGACCTGTAGGACCACCATGGAGTGAAGAGCCGAGGCCACTTGTCCAGCTGACAAGTAGGCTCATTCAGCGAACGCTGAAGTCGTCCTACACGGCTTGGACAGGGGGGCGGCCTTTGCCTTCCAGCCGATGGCCGTGGGCGGGCAGAGATGCGCAGCCACTGACTCATCCAGGGGAGGCAGTCTGTCATACCCCTTTTCTTCGGCGTCGACCGATATGAGGGCGGACGAAGAGGAGGCACGTAGGCGGGCCGAGTAAGGGGCGTGCCAAGATCTGGTGATCTCATAATGGACCTCTGGGAAGAACGGTGAAGCTCATTGTCAAGGGGCTTGATGGCGCCCCGGCAAGAACCATTCATCCAGGCGGCTACGGGTGGACTCCTCCGGCGGAGACCAATCCAAACCCAGCTCTTGCACATCTTTAGACAGGACGCGGAACAGTTCGACGTCCATGCCCGTGCTGGCTGCGCTGGGCTTTGCAGACGGCAGGGGGGCGGGGTCGAAAGTCGAGCCCGACAGCTCCTCCGCATCTGAAGCAGCCAGAGACATGCTGTGGTCCATGGCGTCACACTCGCTCCCACTGAACGAGACCGCATCCCTCGCAGCCACAGAGGGATGCTGGTCCTGGTGAGAGAAGAGGACGGGGGAAGCCTCTCTATGTGGAGAGAGTGAGGCACGCGGGGCTCAGCCGGCGTGGGCTCACTCGTCACTGAGTGCCGAGATCCTCTGCCCCGCTGCTTTTTCCTCACAAGCTCCAGGGAGGAAGAAAGCGCGGAGGGCGCGAGGGGCGGAGTCGCTTTCTGAAAAGAAAGCTATCCGCGAGTGTAGAGAGGCGAGACTCATATCCTCGCAATGAAGACATTCCGTCTCAGTGAGTGCAGCTTCAGCGTGGGTGGCGCCCAAGCATGAAACGCACTCGCCGTGACCATCAGCAGCGTGCAGGGGAGCCCTGCACAAGCGACAGTAGCAGCGCGGCATTTGAAATAACGCCGGAAATTTGCTCAGAAATTTGCTCTTATGGAAATCGTTGGATAGCGGCAGGGGACCGGGAAGATCGCAGCTGCTGCAGACGCTGAAGGTGGCTGAAGAGCAGCGAAGTCAGCCGAGCAGGAAGGGGTCTTGATCCGCTGCGAGGCTTGTTCACGGCGAAGGCTTCGAGTCTCGTAGAGCGAAGATCTTGCAGTCGTCGCTGAAGGAGAAGAAATCTGAGGATCCTATGGCGAAGTCCCCGCTTATATAGCCAGATGCCCTACCCATTCTGGCAGGCTTTGTCACCATAGGCTCGTGCAGCTCTTCGAGAGGGAACTCAAAAAATTATTCTTATTGCATTTTTCTAGTGCTCAAATAAATCACTTATACAACGTCTAAAGTATCGATAGGGAACTTTTTTTCCTCCCTTTTCAAATCTCATATTGCATCAGAAAGGCATATTTATTTTCAATAAAATGGAGTTGAAAATAAAGTATCGGGTAGGTGTAGGTGTAGGTGTAGGTGTAGGGAGGGCTTTATTGTCCCTATATATATATATATATATTTAATTGAATTAAAATTATAATTTACACTCTACTTTAGAGAGTTTAATAATTTAATAATTTAGAGTTTAATAATTAAAGTTATTATTGCATACTGTTTTATAATTTTCTACAATATTGAGATGCAGATAATTGCCACTATTTGCAACAAGTAGTATAAATAGCAGAAAATCCTGCTCCTGCTATTTTATCATAGTGTAAATGGAATCTATAGCTATTTGCACTTGGTCTAAATAGCATATCACTAAGAAAATACTGCTATTTTCACTTAGTGTAAATATAATCCATTGCTATTTGCACATAGTGTAAATAGCATCTATCGCTATTTACACATCGTGCAAATAGCCGCTGCCGTTGATTTTTGATTCAATTTATTATTATTTTGATAATATTTAATCTTTAAAAATGTTTCATTTAATGTGTGTGTCACGTTGCTACTGTGTTGGAGCGTGGAGCGAGGAACGAGGAGACGTAGAGTACATCAATAAGGAGATTTTAATGATAACCAGGGAACCAGGAAAACACGCGTAGCAGATGAGGTAGACATAAACAGACATTCACAATACCAGACGAGGAAGAATGGAAACACACGGCTTAAATAATAAGGGAGCTAATGGGACACACCTGGGAACAATAGAACTAAAAGGGGAACACCTGGAAACACAATCAGGACAGAAACAGGAAGACCAAATAAGGACATAAACATAACCTGGAGCACATGGGGGAAGAAAACACACACAGACACGGAACAGAGTCTGACATTACTCCCCCCTCCCGGAAGGCGCGTCCTCGCGCCACACAACATTCAACGGGGAGAGGGGGTGGGCGCTCTGGAGGTCCCTCAGGACAGACACGGGACGGCACCCGTTCGGGGCGCCATGGCGGAGCAGGCAGACTGGGAAGTTATGACGGAACAGACAGTTCAGGAGGCCATGGCAGAGCAGACAGTTCAGGAGGCCTTGGCCTCGCCACTCGGCCCGGCCACTACAGCTGGGAACTCAGGACGCCATGGCCGGACGGCCTCCGTGGCCCTGGCCCTGCCACTCGGCCCGGCCACTACGGATGGACCCATACAATCCGCCCCCCCCCAAAAAAAATTATTGTGGAGAATATCATCTTTAGAGGCCCTCCGTAGGCCTAACTCGGGAACTGTGGCCCTCCCTGGGCTTGACTTGGGGACTGGAGCCCTCCTTCGGCTGGACATGGGAACTGGAGCACTTTCTGTGCTAGACACTGGGACTGGAACCTTCTCTGGGCTAAACTGATTCTGGATCAGGGCTGGACGCTTTCCAGACACCGGAGGATCCCTTCCCTCCAGCTCAGTCCTGTGGTGTCAGGGAGGTCCACGGGGCGATAGCAATTGGCCCCGATCCTGAACAGAGAGTTGAGCGTGGCGTCATCTAAAGCCGTCACCGCGGCGAGCCCGCAGAATTCCCAGGCATACTCGACGAAGGGGAGATCCTTACGGGCTATGACGATGAATCGAGCATTTAATGTGTGTGTCACGTTGCTACTGTGTTGGAGCGTGGAGCGAGCGGAGTGAGGACGTAGAGTACATCAATAAGGAGATTTTAATGATAACCAGGAAAACACGTGTAGCAGATGTAGCAGATGAAAACAGACATTCACAATACGTCTCGGGGACTGGAGCGTTCTCTGGGCTAAACTCGGGGACAGGAGCCCTCACTGGGCTAGACACGGGGACTGG
>NW_015637528.1:104338-108565 GCF_001515625.1 Sinocyclocheilus rhinocerous
GGGCGCTCTGGAGGTCCCGCAGGACAGACACGGGACGGCACCCGTTCGGGGCGCCATGGCGGAGCAGGCAGACTGGGAAGTTATGACGGAACAGACAGTTCAGGAGGCCATGGCAGAGCAGACAGTTCAGGAGGCCTTGGCCTCGCCACTCGGCCCGGCCACTACAGCTGGGAACTCAGGACGCCATGGCCGGACGGCCTCCGTGGCCCTGGCCCTGCCACTCGGCCCGGCCACTACGGATGGACCCATACAATCCGCCCCCCCCCAAAAAAAATTATTGTGGAGAATATCATCTTTAGAGGCCCTCCGTAGGCCTAACTCGGGAACTGTGGCCCTCCCTGGGCTTGACTTGGGGACTGGAGCCCTCCTTCGGCTGGACATGGGAACTGGAGCACTTTCTGTGCTAGACACTGGGACTGGAACCTTCTCTGGGCTAAACTGATTCTGGATCAGGGCTGGACGCTTTCCAGACACCGGAGGATCCCTTCCCTCCAGCTCAGTCCTGTGGTGTCAGGGAGGTCCACGGGGCGATAGCAATTGGCCCCGATCCTGAACAGAGAGTTGAGCGTGGCGTCATCTAAAGCCGTCACCGCGGCGAGCCCGCAGAATTCCCAGGCATACTCGACGAAGGGGAGATCCTTACGGGCTATGACGATGAATCGAGCAGCGATTTCCATGATGCGGGGAGAAACAAATGGGAAAACAAAAACACTTTCTAAAACGGAAAAAAAAAACATGGGGAGAAGAGGCGCAACTCACTGTTCTGTATTGGTCCGGTATTCTGTCACGTTGCTACTGAGTTGGAGCGCGGAGTGAGGAACGAGGAGACGTAGAGTACATCAATAAGGAGATTTTAATGATAACCAGGAAAACACGTGTAGCAGATGAGGTAGACATAAACAGACATTCACAATACCGGATGTGGAAGAATGGAAACACACACGGCTTAAATAATAAGAGAGCTAATGGGACACACCTGGGAACAATAGAACTAATGTTAAAAAACAGTAGATTTAAAAATAAAACCGCCAATAGGTGGCGGCAAGTCGTTGTCTTAATGAGCCAGGCGTCGTGTCATTCTTTCATTCATTCTGTAACAAAGCAAAATGCTGTAGTTATGAATGGGTTATTAATCACTGACTCTCCAAATCGTTCAAAGCCGCAGATTCGTTCACTAACGAAACACTGCTGTATGTTGCTTGGGGATGCACACCAGATGATACGGATTTCGTTGGAACTATTATTTCGTTCCAAAATAGAACAAACATGACAATATTCTGTTTAAAATGTAGGCTACATTTAAAATGTAAAATGTTCACTTAATATTACCTTTTTTTGTTGAGCTGTTGTAAAAATGAATGGCACATTTGCCATCATTTGAATATTTAGGGAAATTTGCATTCTTGCTCGTATCTTAAACATGAAAACAATAACACGCACAGAGTGTGTCTGTATCGAAGAGAGTTTAAATCGATCTCAATGTACTGTCCGTGTCAATATTTGCTCTTCATGCTATTAAGTGAAGATCTACTTTGTTCGGTTTTAATGTTACTTTAAGTTGTGGTAGAATTAAATGAATGCCAAAACTCAGAATTTTGTTCGCGTACCCCCCCTCCATCATCTCACGTACCCCCAGGGGTACGCGTACCCCAGTTTGAGAACCACTGCTGTAGAGTATCAATGAAAATAGCACAATATAATTTGAAATTGAAACATTTAAGTGTATTTGCATATGTAGCAAGGTTAGCTTAGCAACATGCTACCTTCATTTTGGAATCAACTGTGATTGAGATCAACTCTTATGTTCAACTATAGTATTTAAACTATACTGTAATAAATTGTATCTAATTGTCCAAAAACATTACATTCAGTTTGCACTTAAGAATATTCTTTCTTATCTGTCCACTTATATTCACTTAATTATATTATTTCTGTAATAAGTATTCTTTTTTTCAACAATATGCTAAAGTGTACTTCTTTTTCATGAAGGCACATCTATATACATAACCGGGTAAAAAAACAAACGGACTGTGGATGTTTGCTTTATAGGCCATCTCTTCCTGTTTAAGCTGCAATGTTGACGAGACCTTTTGCTGTTTAGTCAAAGGTCTGGTTGCCCAAGAGCAGGTTTTTCATCAGAGCTGTAATGTTGTTCATGGCTCTGTGTTTAAGGCTGTAAAAGCATTATTATTTGGGCCTCGATTTAATCCAGAGACTTAGGGTTCCTTGTATTTGTCTTTGGCTTTTCTATGCCCACTCTTGTTTTACTGATTTTGTAGGATCGATGTTGCTGTTGTTCCGCTGAGGATTTCCGAGCTGACTGCTTTCATTTGGTGACATTTCCCTCAGTACCCCCTTTTTAACGGCGGGTGAGCCCCTTCTAAAATGTTAAAAGTGCCGCCATCAATCTTCCCACCTCAGACAAGTGTCAGGCCAGTAGTTAGCCTTGAACTCTTCTCCCGTTTGTTGGCCACAATCCACACGGTTTAATTGAAAATTCTTCCGATACCTTGACACTCGAATAACAAAGAGGGCATACGTTTTACCCTAACTTCTATTCAGACACATTTCAATTTTCCACATTTCAATTGTAATCATGGTCTATGCCACTGAGAAAGCTTGCAGCAGTTACCTGCAGACCTCTATTACTGCCACTCAAAGATTACAGAGCTTAGCAATATTATACTGTAAGTGGGTAGAATTGTGATTTCATGAAACAAATCCCATTACAATTCACAGAGGCATAATATAAAAAAATGCTCATAATTTTAACAGTAAAAGACTGAAAATGCTACAGTAAAAACCTGTTAATTGGTTAACAGTAAGTTCCTTTAATACGTATGAACATTTCACATAATTTTACATTAAAGGGGTGGTTCACTGGTTTTTTTCTAGGCTTGATTGTGTTTATGGGGTGCAGTCTAACATGAGTTAATGCTTCGTTTTTTTAAAAAGGCCTCACCCCCTTTGTTGCCTTTTCCTGAGGGCGGGGTTTATCTAGGTTTGTTACGTCACAAACCCGGGAAGTAACTTGTTGTAGTCCCTACCAGCCGTTTTTGTAGTTGTGATTGGTTAAACCGCCTCTAGTGCGCATCTAAAGGCCCCGCCCCTCACCTCAGCGGCATGTGCTCCGGTTGTACTGTAAAAAACGGCGTCATTAATATCGCTTATCAGTTTGAGCCCGATTGAGAAGCAGAGGATATTATTGAAGAGGATCGTGCAGAACCTGTGCAAGCACGGCTTTTAATGGTATGTTTGTTTGTTGTTGTCTCATACTTTTAGATATGCTGTTATTTGTGAATGCTACTGCTTCTGTTAGCTTTTAATATACGGTTTTATCCCATTAAAAAAGTGAAATCGCAATCAACCACCCCTTTAAATTACTGTTAAATTGAAAGCTTTGGATGTGAAAAAGAACAAGTTATAATGTACTGTGAAAAAAACAAAAATTCCCAGAATTCTCTGTGTCGGCTCGTATTTGATTAATTATTTTTTTCATTGAAATACTGTTTCTTCTTAGTTTTTTCTTATCAGTTATGTACATTAGGGTTTCATGTTACATCTTATAATGTTAAACTAATAATTAATGTTTATATATAATTTAATTTATTTATTTGTTATTTTATAAATTTTTTGCGGTGTTTGGAAAGAGATTGTATTAATCAAAATGAATTCTACAACATTATGGAAAATGATCAACAATTATGATATTGTTGTAATCATGCAACCCTAATTCAGTTGTAATTTTTTGTCTTCAGCGTACATTGATGTATGTCAATTTTGACTGCAGTGGTCAGGACAAGTCAATTGTTTGTGGCTACTGGATAAGGCATTTTTAAAATTATTGTATAAATCTGATTTTAATTGGTCAGGTACTACTTGAAATCAGCGGCGCAACTGGACATTTGCTGAAATGTGTGCAAGATCAGTGTTGGCACCCCCTGTATTTTATATCCCCTAACACTAACCCTCACGGAAAACGTTTTTTGCAAGTCAATAACTTGCAAATTAAAGGGATAGTTCACCCAAAAATGAAAATTTGATGTTTATCTGCTTACCCCCAGGGCATCCAAGATGTAGGTGACTTTGTTTCTTCAAGCGCCGGAAGTGATCTCTCGCGCGTATACGTCACTAATTGTTTACACAGTCATTGTAGGTACGACGGCTAATCAAAATGGTACTTACTTGCGCTTATCCGGATTGTTCAAACCGACTTAAAACTAAAAG
>NW_015637528.1:108576-131922 GCF_001515625.1 Sinocyclocheilus rhinocerous
GGGTGGACTATCCCTTTAACCTGTAATTATTAAATTATTATTAAATTATATCTGGGTGAGTTAATTTACTCACACATCCAATTGTTTCTGATGTTTGACTGCATGCTGCAAGACATAACATGCTTGTCTGCATTAACATTAAACTCATCGAGTGAAAAAATGTGACAGTATTATTATTTATTAGCCAGAGATGGGCATAAATACATGAAAATGTATTTAAAATAAAAATACAAAATACTGTGAGAGAAAAAAAATATTTAAATACAAATACAAAATAAGCTGTGGAAAAAAATATTTAAATACAAATACAGTATTTTGTATTTCGAAAATAATGTGAAATTGGTCATCCAATGCAGGTATCCGTATAGGCTGAAATATATCTGGACCTATTATGAATGCAAAATAAATAAATAAATAAATAAAAATTATACCTTTTGATGTGTACAACTGCTTAGAAACTTTTGATTTCATTTTACATACTGTACATCTTCCCTTCCCCTGCCCTGTAGGAAATACCAAAACTTACTTTTTTTGTTTTTTTAAACTTAAACTTTATTTATTTACATGTATTTAATGTAAAGTTTTTGTCGTATATAAAGTTTATTCAAATTAGAACGTTCATCTAAAATTTACATTTTAAAATTAGAAATCATTTATGTAGCATTTAACACTATTTGCTCAAAGTTTTTTTAAAGATTTTTTTGTGATGTAGCATTCATCAGTGTCATCACAAATGCACACAATCACTAAACTAAGCTAATGGTGACAGACAGTGATTAACCTAATTCTCTTGTCTCCACATAAACATACATTTGCATAGATGGGTGAACACAATCACCTGGTTTTGTTAATGTGACAAATTTTTCATTAAGCACCAAGTTTGCACTTGTCTAAAATGTAAAATGCTTACATTTACAAAATGAGCCTGCAATAGAAAAACAATGAATAAATAATGTTCCATGTTTAATACAAACATTAGTTAAAAAGAGGTTTAATGAATTCAAAAAGAACTTGTATAAGAGTGTATTGTTCAATTTAGTGTTTTACGTATTATCATATTCATATGTTTTGTCACAAGTCATATTCTCAAGTTTACTGGATTTTACACGATTCTTTGATTCTTTTGTGTGGGATTAAGAAGTTTACTCAAAAACATTTTCACATCCAAAATGACCCACAACCTAATCAGTGTATATGTGAAGAAATCCAACTTCTCACGAAACGATTGTTTGACGAACTACTCCGCAAACTACTTCCACTCACTGCTGCTTTCTGATGGTTTGGAGAACATGCAAACTGCAAAATGGTGTGTCTTAGCATATTTTTTTTTATGTATTATCTTAATTATGAACACACTGGTTTGTAGTGCAAACAGTTTTACCGTTTACTGCATGTTGTTATTCTTATGGTTATTTCCCTACAGCGGCTAATTTTTAACCGTAAGTCTCGCACATTCACAGAAAATGGCTTGCCTCCACATTGAAAAATAAGGTGGATAGGCCTACTTGTCGGCGTTCCACTCCTTCTCGAAGCGCACGCACAAAAACTTCCTGCCAATGTGCGAGTGTGAATTTGAATTTCCTTTCATGGCATGCTGAGCTTATAATAAGTGCAACTGCACCAAGTACATCACATTCTATTACTCATGCATCCATGCTTCTTTTTCTACTCCAATGTTCCTATAATTCCTGCCCACTAAGGCCTATCTATGTAAATGATTTAGAATAAAGTTCAGTCAGTTCACACTTTATATCATTGCCACGATATATATTGTCATATCACCCAGCCCTAACATGCAGTAATGCTTTAAACACATTTAACAAGCTAGTTGATAAAAAAAAAAAAAACTACAGATTAACTATCAAAACTGATTGGCTAACGCTATTTTTTTCCCTTGTCTGTGCTCTTTTATTCTTTCATGTTAACTAAAGGTAAATCTGAATGATGCACTATTTTAACTTTAATCAACAAGTACTATTGACCATGACATCCTCACCTTATCTTATACCAGAAAGTCACTCACCCAATGCTGAATGGAGTTGTACAGCTGCAGCTCACATGATGCACGTGATGCAGAATTATCTGATGCACAAAATCAGCACCCTGATAAATAGGTTGACTGGCACAGAGTATTTTATGTATTTTGAAAATACAAAAATACTAATCTTAAATGTAATTAAATAGAAATTACATTAGATTTTTTCCAAAGGCTTTAAAATACAAAATAGTATTTTGTATTTAAAATACGTATTTTAAATACATGTATCTGAAATACTGCCCATCCCTGGTATTAGCACCCTTAGAGTCTTGAGATGACTGAGATGACAAATTAATGGAGAGGAAGTGTTTAAAGATCGAGTTGAGGCGGTCCTCTGGGATCAGTGTCCCTCTGGAACATGAACCCTTTGGAGTCTCTGAGTGTAATGAAACTGAAGCCGGTCTCTAGTGAGTCTCTCCCGCTGTCGTAGCCTCAGGCGATGTCTGTGCCTGGAGCAATCCCAATGCGAATCACCGTCTGCAGTGCTCCTGAGTCCTGCTCAAATGACTTAGGTTTTTTTCTTATTCTCTCAGTCTGTGCAGGAAAGTAGAATGCTTCTTTAAATCAGAATGCATCTCAAAAGTTATTTATCAGTAATAAATTCATGAAAATAAATTTGTTAAACAAAATTTTCCTTCCCGCAACCTTACATTGGATAAACAGTTTAGGAAATGGATGGATGGATCCTTGATCTTTTGGGGAAAAAAAACAAAAAAAAAACATGATGCATCAAGGATACTACGGGTAGGCAGTATGACTAAAAATGACTAAAATCTTTGTTTTGAAAGTCACGTTAAGTAAATGTATATCAAGTTAACAGCAGGGGTGTTTCCTCCGATGACTTCTAAAGCAACACCAATGGTTAAAGTTACAGCGGGAAGCCACATCTCTCTTGTCTCCCCTGAGCCCATTGAGCCATAACAGTCCCCCTAAAGCATGCGATGGTTTGGTGGGGGGTAATTGAGAGTGAACAGAGAAAACTGACGTGAGAGGAGGCAGTGTCATTCATTCATAAATCCCATCTCTCATTTTTGTGCACATTCTGCATCCGCAAATTGGTTTGAAATAATTAATGATGTAAATGGAAAGACTAATAAAAAAGCAAGTAAACAACACACCCACTTAGATATCACCACTTAAAGGGTTAGTTCGCCCAAAAATGAAAATTAGCCCAGAAATTACTCACCCTCAAGTCATCCTAGGTGTATATGACTTTCTTCTTTCAGACGAATCCAGTCGGAGTTATATAAAAAATTGTCTTTGATCTTTCAAGCTGTTTCATGGCACTCAGCGAGTGTTGCATGCATCAGTCCAAAAGAAGTTAAATAAAAAGCGCCCATCCATAAAAAAAAATTTCTCACACGGCTCCGGGGGGTGAACAAAAGCCTCCTGTAGCGAATCGATGCGTTTTTGTAAGAAAAATATCCATATTCAAAACGTAATAATCACTTTAATGTAGCTTGCGCTCACTGTTGTACACTGGAAGACCTGAAACAACCTTAGCAACACTTTTGGAGATGATCTTTAGTATCTGGTGAGAGCAGCCATTAACATTTCCATTCATTACCATGCAAACAACCCTAGAAGTGTGCCACTTGTTGTTGCGCATGAGTGCCCTAATCTGGGAATATTTTTTGAGCTAATCATTTGAGTAAGGTAATTTAGTGCGGAAAACATGGAAACTGTTTCTTGTGTGGTGTGGAAAGATGCTGTGGTAGTCCTGGTTCCCAAGTCCAGTAGTCCCAATACCCGTAATGATTTTAGACCAGTTGCTCTTATATCAATTTTAATTAAAACCCTTGAAAAACTGGTAAGGGAAGACATTCTAAGGAAAACTGAATATACACTTGACCCTATGCAATAACTGTTTGTCATTGTTTTCCTGTTACCTATCATATTTGTTGGTAACACTTTATTTCGATAGTCCACTTTAGACATTCTATTAACAGTAAGTAACTTTGCAACTACATGTCAACTAGCAGTTAGTACAGTATTAGTAGATTGTCTGCTTAATATCTTCTAACACTTTCTTTGTCAACTTATTCTACTAACCCTAAACCTACCCTAACAGTCTACTCTGAGAGTTAGTAGACATGTAGTTGCAAATTAATGAGAATTAGTTGACATGTAGTTGACATGTAGTTACAAAGTTACTTATAGTTAATAGAATGTCTAAAGTGGACTATCGAAATAAAGTGTAACCTATTTGTTTTCTTGTTTAGTGTCTTTATGGGTTTTAGTTCGATTGCTGTTGTAGGCTGAAAGTACCTTAGAAATAACTAAAATATTTGAACTGTAATGCGGTCAAGAACTGTTTGAAACTACTTTAGCTGTGTGTTTCTTGAAAAATAATTGCACGCCTTAGAATGTTTATCAGCCAATCAGAATTAAGCATTCAACAGCCCCATCCTGTAATCATGTACATTTGATGGACAAAAAAGAAAACCAAGATGGCTGCAGAATGAACTGACTTGGCCATCAAGGAGACAAAAATGAAAATCATGTCAGTATCTAATTTCTCTCATGTCATTCCAGAACCTGTATACGTTTTCCCCCTCTCTCTTCAGATGAACACAAAAGACTTTCTGAAGCACATTTTTCATACAACACGTCTAAAGGGCGAGCTTATTTATGATTTTTAAAAAATATTTTAGAGCCATTTTAGCAGCCATTGTGAAGTGCAGTAATGAACAACTGTTCTTTTTGGAAGTGGTTAATATGTGTGCTACTGAGTTGTGGTGCTCATATGGGTGTCACAGGGTCAAATCTAGTTTTGTGATATGTCCTGATCCCATTTGTCCTCCTCTCTCCCAAACAATTTCCTGTCATTCTTCATTTGGCTGTCTATGGAATGATGAAAAAGCCCCAAAATAAAGTAAAATAAGATTTGAGGGTGATCAAATGTTACAGCTTCACTTAACTGTCACCAGAGTCAGTCCAATCATTTGGCCACTTCACAGCCATATTAGCAGCAACAAGCACTTTGAGAGCAAGGGATGAGTAATTTACATTAACTACTCTTCCTCATTTTATTGCCGTTCAATTAAAATCTAATTTCATTCCACACCCTTGAAACGTAGGAAGTTTCAGAGGAAAGAGGCCGATTTCTTTCTCTCTATCATCGTCAGTATGACACAGAAGCTCACTTTAAAAGGAGTTCATTAACCAAATGGCTGTAACTCTCTGTGCCTTGTTGTCATTCAGAATATAGCCCTTTTATTTGACCCTATTTACAACCAGCAAGCCAACCATTTTCAGGATTTGGGGGATGATGGCAGAGCAAATGCATAGTCTGACGTCTGATGCCAGTGATTTATACATGCAGAGGAGGGTTACTGATTCAATATTTCCATTTAAAGCCATATTAAACTCCGATGTGGGAGGCACCAAACTGACCTTGAGAATAGAAACACCGTTTGGGAATCATGTAGCCATTACTGTGAATCCTGTCAATAAATAGAAAATGATCAGTTATATGAAATTAAATTGTCTCCATTAGAAATGTTGGGTCATGACCCAAAATTGAAGGAGAAAACACTTCCAGTCTCTTACTGACATACTGTAAAAAGTTGTTTGTCCAAACAAACTCAATAGTATTTTGGCAGAAATTGGTCTGTGACTATAGCTTGTCAAACTAGGCATATTCTACCATGAATATGTTGATTGACATCTCTTCATACTCTAAAACCATTAAAGTCCGCCTGAAATCAAAATTGACTTTATTTACTTCATTAGCGCACATTGCTAGTCTTGATGTGAACAATTAATCCGTGCAAGGTAATCTGCTGAAAAAAATAGTTTGTCTTGGTAATCTTTAATCAAAATCTGAACATTTGCTTCCGCTCTGGAATGGCATTCCTTCTATGATGACGTCAGTTTGACGGCTTGGGCAGAATATGCTTAAACACCCCTCTAACCGTTAGATTGCTATGAGTAAGAGACAGAGAGTAGGATCGCAAAAATAAAACGACGCTCTCTATTCAATGTTCCGTTTCAGCTGGAAATACGTCACTACACATTTCAGCAGCAACTTCCGGTTCACGCAGACTTTAACAAAACTATGCAAGGTTAAGGAAAGTACAACTAAATCAATTTGAGAATGAACCCATTTTTATAACTGTTTTGCATTTTTGCAATTGTTTTGTTCGAGTCATGAATTATTGGCTACCTAGATAATCAAACCATCAAAATTACATATTCAGGAAATTTGAGGGGAAAAAATTGCATACTGTTGGGTCTAGGCAAAGCTTTGTTTCAATGTTTGATTTCATGGACATTTTTGTTTACTTTTGTACAACAATTGTGGTACTGTATTGGGTCACCACTTGATGCCCAATGTAAAATCAGTGTCTTGAAGCAAAACCAGTTGCATTAGTCATATCATTTGAATACAGTGCACATCAATCAGAATTGGCATTCAGCAAATAGCAGTGGTCTTTATTCAACTTGTGAGAGGAATATAAAACAAATCTGCACTCACATAGTCTCATTCACTCAAAAGCAACGATGATAATCCTAAATATGCAAAGGTGAAATTGGGCTGGAATGTCGTTTTGACACCTTTGATTTAAAGAAGGAAATATCACCAGCACTTCGTTTATCCAACACTCCATTCTGTATGTAAATGATCCAGTCAGGTCACTGCAGAACCACGATCACCTCCACTGTCATCAAAATCTTAAAGGAATAAATCACACCCAAGTTAAAATGCTCTCATTGTTTAGTCACTGGTCGCAATGCAACTGAGGCTGGAGCTTCCAAGCTTTAAAAAGGATTTAAAATAATCATAAAAAGTATCATAATTTATCCATATGACTCTATATTTCAAGTCTTTGGATAGCTTAATATCAGGAATTAACTGAAATGTAAGTTTTTGTAACTGGAAATCTTGACTTCTGGCTCACCCAGATGCATTCATGAGAGTGGGAATGTCTGAATCATGAACTCATTTTTTTTTTTTTTAATGAACCAGATGATTCGGCTAATAAAATGATTTTGATGAAACTGACTTGGAATGTCATCATTTTAAAGCCTGAAAGACATGTAAAGAGTCTTATATTGTGTTATACTGAAGTCATACAACTTTGGAACAACATAAGAATGAATACTTATGGTGAGGGGTGAACTATCATTTTAATTGAATCCTGACAGCTTTCAACCAGTAAATGTAATTAGCGTAATGCATGTTGGATATTCCTGCCACCTGGCTGCACTGTTTCACTGTACAGTATACACCGTATACATATGGGAGGCTGCTCAGTGTGCTCCATTACTTTTTTTTTTCTACTGTGAAATATGCTTTTACAAGTAAAATGGGTTGTGAATAACATTTAATGTTGATTTTAAATAAACTCTTTTGAGTTGACAATGGTATATCTTCATGTTATGTCTTACATGATTTTGGAATCATGATTTGAAAAAAAAACCAAAACTAATTATCATTGTGGTGTCATACTAGTCAGTTTTCAGAGGCAGAACAGTTACATAAAGTACATTACTTCATGAATTGTACCTTTTTCAGTCTATTACAATCCGTGACAGGGAATGGGAGAGAAAAGTCAGAAAAGCCATTCAGTCTGTCATCCCTCTTTCTTCATTGATGAGTGAAATACCACCAACAGAAGAGAGCAAGATTTCAGCGAACGCGCTAGGTAGGTTTGACACCCCGATCAAAACCAAGTTGGACAGTGGGACGCCCTGTATTGGAGCCCTTTAGTGGGGTACTTCCTCATCTAGTTCTCATTAGGGGCTTTCGCACCGCGGGAACCTTTTCATAGTACTAGGACTAATTGTGGAACTACCCACTTTTTGGCGTTTTCGCACCGCCGGAACTGGGTGCGATTTTAGTACCGGACTGCCTTTTTCGAGAACCAAATTAGCTCCTACTCCGGAGCAGGGTCTAACCAGCACAACTGGTACTAATCGTGACATAAGTAAACATTGATTGGCCAAACGCGTGCGAGAATGCCCTCACCCGCCATGATTTAAAACGCTACATTTAGTTCTGGAACTAAAGCGGTGCGAAAGGCCCTATTTTCTCTCAGGAACCAAACCAATAGCATCAACACCGCTGCTCCCTTCTTAACCTATAAAGGCCAATCTAAGGACCTCTAGCACCGATATCACATTTATCTTTGTGTCAGTCACATCAGTAGCTGCTGGAATCAGATCAAACGCCGAAGGAATCTAAATTTCAGATTGCATTTGCAGTTTACGCTGCAGATCAAAGGCCAGTGACTGTGGCTCAGTGGTTCAAGAATGTTTTCAAGAAGGATCAGAGGCTGTAGGTGTTGCCAAGGCGGGGATTTTCCTTACTTAACCTGATTAGTCTGGGGAACGTTTTCCAATGCCGAGCAGAGAGGAAAACCATTTTATCTGATGTAAAAACCCCTTTGTTACCCTAAAAAAAAGTCCACTTGCTGTGCAGAAATGCACAGTCTGGAAATAATGATTCATTATTACAGCACAGTGCTATCGCTTGCTCACTTCCCCAGGGTTGTAAAGAGATCACAAAGCTGCGAGGAACTTTTCTAAATGGTTACTGCGATAGGAAATGAAGCCGGAGATTAAAAAGCTTCCAGCCTCCACTAGATTCAGAACGGATTGTCTGTGCAGAACAATAAAAATGCATTATTTGTGCTGCCTAAGGCGTAGGTGAAAAATGTCCCAAATTTCATTGTAATATTTCCGAAAGGCATACAGCACACCTCAAATGTAATTTTTCCGTAACTACTTTTGGAGAACTGCGACGCCTCGGTCCTGTGTTTGTAATCGTATGAGCTCTTTCTCCAGTATTCAAGCAAGTCATGTGTCTCTTCTTCACACAGTTACACGGTGCTAAGCAAAGCATTTAGGTTTCTTTTAGTTCCGACTGAGTTTCATGTGGAGTCAGGGGTTATTTTACATATACGGTTTATTAGAGTTCACAGTGTTGCCTTTCGGGTTTAGCTGTGAACACAACAGCAAGTTGTTGCATTTCTTCCAGAAAAAATGAAACAACTAAAGCCTGTGCATTATTGCGATGCTCTTATTCTACATGACAGCTTGCAACATGATGTACAAGAAATTTGAGACAAAAGAATGAGCATCCAAGATGCAACAGTCTCATTCCTGTCATTTGTTTATAATTAACCATGACGGATTGGCTCCTCTAGCTATCACATCTACAAAGAGAGGAAGAAGAGGATAAACAGGGATGAAAGCAAATCACTCATAGCCTGATTAGTCCAGTGTTCCATGAGAGCTTCATCATCTATCAGTGAAAACAATTTATTTTCAACAACACCCTGAATAATCTGCCATATTAGTGTTTGTGTGTATGTGTTCTTTTTTTTTTAAATAAATAATTAGCATCAAATTAGTTGCCCAGTATGTTTTATAATGGCCGGCACCAATACTGAAGATCTGACAGATTTCCGATCGGTTGACCAGCGGTCAGAGGTGTGATGAATGGATGACATCACAGCACTCACAACATGTTGGCTCTGATTAAAAGGCACTGAAACAGAGCCAAAGGCTACTAAAGACTGATCACTGGCAACCGGACATCAGCTGAAGCCAGATTTGGCTCGGTGTATCAGTCACATGTAGTCCACTACTCACAACACCGCCCATGGCCAGGCCAACATGTATGCAGAACTCCACAGTTTTCCATCAATTCTGAATTTTCGGAATTCTGAAAAAATACAGTACTTTCAGTATTCTCCAACCCAAGCTCATTGGAAATACGTGCTTGTGGCGCAATATTACGTACCTTGCTTTTGCGGCAGCTTCAAAGTGAAATGTCCAGTGAGTGGCACTAAAACGTGCAATATGTGATCGTAGTCACGTTTTTATTACATTGGTACAGGTATGTATCGCGGCAGTTCAGAATTCAAATGTCCGGGGAGTGTCGCTAAAAGCTCTATCGTGTTGGAAAATACCAAACCAAACCCAACCCTAAACCTACCCGATAGTGTTAACGAAAGCAAAAGTGATATAAAAATGCATTCGCTGATGCAACTTGCAACTGAAAAAAAATGCAACTGATGCTATTTTAACTTCCTTCTGTGCAGGTTTGAGCTGTTTTGTCAAACCATAGTTTCACAGGATTCATACAGGAACACTTCACCTCACAAGTGCAGCGTCATATCGTGTGAGCTACCGGGCAAACCTAATGCGTTAGAAAACCCATACATGTGCAGCTATATATGTGAGGCTAACGTTCAAAAGTGTCAGTTTTCAAATCTTGCAGCATGTTAAAATAGTTTTGAAGTCATAACATAATATTGTGCATGGAACTGTCCGAAAATTAGGCTTTCTTAATCAAAGCAAGGCCCTGTAAATCATAATTTGTGTTAAAAGGTGTCAGAGTTTTACTGCCTCTAGTGTTCATTTCAACTGGAAACTGCAGCAATTCATATGTATGTATGTAGCCATGTTTTTTTTTTATTTTTTTTTTTTAGTTTTGCAGAAATGTAGGTATAGGCACGTATTGAGCCTGGATGTGTTTTCTCTGCCACTTGTGTGTTCATAAAATACTTTGGCTAGTTTGATGAAGTCCACCGATTCCATGAATTCCTGTTCCTTTTCCATTAGTTGACATTTGAGTTTAGTGTCAAAAGGTTAACCAATTCACAATTAGATATTTAATAAAAAAGTACATGTGCAAGTAAGTACATGTATTTAGATCTTATATCATTATCTAGGCAAAGTTTGTTTTAAGAATAAATTGAGGGCAGTCCACTTCCTCCAAGTTTTGACATAAACTTTTGTTCTTAAACAGTCAGAATGGTTTAATAAAACTACAGTTTTGGTAGTCAAGTCAATGTCACGTGAGCAGGCAGACAAACCACTTCTTGACCAACTGCTTGTTTTAAACAAACATACAGTACATACAAACAAACAAAAATGGTACACACTTCCTCTATCTACTTTTTTTTTTTTTTTCAGAACAAGCCTGCATTTTAAAATATGGGTGGCATTTTGGGATTTGGGTAACTGCCGCCCAAAATGACTGAAATAAATCATTTCAAATAATAAGGTTGCTCTATAAATAATCATTATCCATCACTTTGAGTGAATGAGATTTTATATCATGCTTCATTTTCATCCATCATGAAAATAATGTAATGCTTGGTTTTATTCTTGACACTGGTATCACAAGAATCTGTGGCAGGAGCTCTTTTCAGTCCGCTGTGCTGCGTTCCTCCTGATTCTTTTCTTTTTTCTTTGTACTCTGCTGTAACAATATGAAAATGACAGCAGATACTGTGCACTTGTGCTTTGCTTTCAACCGTTTTAATAAACATCATCCCATGAATAATTCACTGGAATGCACTAATAATCTTGTTTTTCTCTTTAAATCCTCACTCATGTGTCTTATGGCACAGGTGCTTTAAAACATAGTTTTCTAATCAATCAATGTTTATTAAAGTGGGGTAACACAATATGTTATCTGTCAAAATGCTGGAAAGCACTTTGAAATATCCAACAGTGTTTCAGTTAATGAACACTGGAACACTTAATGATTTTTGATTAACTCAACATACAAGTTACATAATACAGATTTGCATATAGTCTGTAATATTGCTGGGGAAATCTCATCTGAGCTGTTGGGGTTGTTCACGATCTGCTGAAAGTAATTTGTTTATATTTTTACAGTTTTAAGAGTCAATTTTTATGCTTTATGTTTAAAGATTGAGGGGAATAATGACACTCATTATGCTCAGTTTTTGCGAATGCTTATTATTGCATTCATAAAGCTCACTTTCAAACAAGTCGCTGATTGTTTACAGAAGTTACTCCCATAATTTGCGCAATATATCATGGTGTGTACAGTATGGCCAATTCTACAGTTTAGTGTCAATTGATTAACCAATCAGACTCAAGTATTGCAGAGAAGAGTGAAATAAACTGGGAAATGTTCTAGTTTCAGTCATGACAAACATGTCCAAAAGTCTGCTTTGACATTGACTTCTTTAAATATCAAATCATTTAGTTTGCTCATTCCCAGTGGTTAACTACCTTGTGCCCTTGTATGTTTGCAGTCAGAGATTTAAGCATGCACTGCTGTCAAACAAACATGTTATTGCCACAGTTTGACTGGCCTTGTGTTGCCATCTATCTATCACCCGTTCCCCCATTCATTCATTTTACCAACTCAAGCTACTCAGGAATAGTAAAGCACTTTACTCAGGATCTGGAGTAACACATTGACATGGGGGGAGCAGGGGGCGGCAGGAATGTGGACATCGTGTAGACTGTGATTGATCCTGTGGCGATGTTTTTCCGTGGCCCATGTGTTTTAGCCGTAATGCTGTAATGGAATTAGGAGATGAGGATGGCAAAAGACGGACTTCTGCCAAGCAGAAAGTGAATTCAGGACACTTGTCATTGGATAATGACGACAATGTTTCCATTGCAACCAAAGATTTCACACACACATCATATATTTTTAGAAGAGATCTTAGAATAGATCCTTTGACCTGAAAGTAACAACTCTTACAACTATACCAACAAAAGTAACAACTGTTTGTGGACCTACAGGAAAGTCACCTTGACCATACACTAAAGGCCTTTGATGATAGCTGATATTTATCTGATTTTTCCCAATAGTTGTTTCCCAGATGAAAATGTTGTCTTTCACTCTTTCATACCTCACAACACTTAACGGAGTTCTCAGTTATGTTTAATACAAGTATTTTTTGTATACCTTTGGATGGATTAGCATACAGTAAGTGTATAAAGTCAATATGGATAGCAACTCAAATTATTTGGTTTTTAGAGTGTAGTTGAGATCTTTTCTGATATTACTCTGGCTTTCTCAGGAGAAAACTCTAAGGATGAAATGTTAGGATATGTCCCTATTTGTTGTCCATTTAATCTTATTTTTATCTGGGGAAAACAACTAAATAAAGAAATTAAAGAGACCTCATTTGTGATTTTCTCTCCTGTGATTTCAGATAAAACCCATCTGACGGATGAATTTATGTGAATTTTCAGCAAATAATCTTTTTTCTTTTTTTTCCCCTTTCTGTTGGTGTATTGTGTTGCTGATTCATATACATGATAAGCAGCATTTGATGTGTGTATGCTGGTGTGCGTTTCACAGTTATCAATCTGTGTGCTTGTGTTTGACTGCGGAGAGGCCGTATGTTGGTGATTAGCTGTGAGTATGCATGACAGATGCTCTGTGAATACTACACTCATCCCTGCAGACATGCAAACAGCCTTCTCTCTTTCCCTCATCTACACAGAGCACTACACCTTGACACTTCAGTTTACCCAAGTCTAAAAGCGCTTGTTGACTCTCAAAATCAGACACACCAGCAGGGGCTCAGAGCTAATTCTGATTCTAACAGATGCTCTGTCACAAAAGCTTTGTTTTGTTATGTTGTTTTCAAATTTGTTTTCTGCTTTTAAAGTCACAAACATTTTTTCAACATTACGCAACATTGCATTTTGTTTGGAGTTAGGTTACATCACAGTACAACATTCCAAAAACAGCCTAGAAACCTCCCCTAACATTCAAAGACGTTTTTAACTTATTTGATGCATATTTTATTAACATTGGAAAAAACATGGTACTTCATTTGATGTCGCCCAAATGTTTTGCCTTGATCTTTAAAAGTAAAATATTCACCAATGACTTCAAAGAAATAGTGAGAAAACGAGAAAGGGATAGATTTAGAGATTAAATATGAAACAGAGATCAATATGAACATCTCTGTTCTGAATTCAAATGATGTCATATAAATCAAAAAAGATCTAAATATCCAAGCAAATTCCAGTACTCTTGTGTTTCCCCCCCCCCCCTACTTATCTGTATGTAACTTACTCTCACATATTATTTTCAAAACCTTTTAGGTCAAATAATCAGTAAAATTACCTAAATTATGCAGTTTTTCATATTTGCAATTCTTGTCATACTCAGGATGTGCATAGCTCTAGTAAATTTATGTAAACAAGGCATTCTGTAAACATTCTCATATGGCTTGGTAGAATTTTGATTTTCTTTATAAAAATAATTCAGTTATTTCGTTTCATTTAGTTACATATTTAGTTTCAATGCAGAGAGATTTTAAAAACTTTTATCATAGTAAAAATGTCATTGTCATTTTGAGAGAGAGAAAAAAAAAGAATACTATTAGGAATTGCAGGTATTTTCACACTGCTTCCAAAATGTTTTATTTTGATGCCATAAAATTAAGAAACTTTTTGCAATGTTTCTCAACTGTTTATTATTTTATTTATTCATTCACTTGATGTTGATTCTATGATGCTTTTAAAACTATGTACTGTGTACCCCCGGGGGGGGGGGGGGGGAGGACCCCCCTATCTGAGGGTTGTCCCCCCTAAAAATATGATTAAAAACCACGCTGTGTATTGTAAATAACAATGTGTTATACTTTAAATAACTTTGTAAGTAGTAAAACTGCAAAAAAATGCGTTTTAAGTTTAGAAACATTTTGAGTCTCCCCCTCCCTTGCCTCACAGTGCTTTGGTCCAAATGCCTGCTTTCCTCTTTTACAGCACCTCAGTTGCCGAGTCTTCCCGCGGAACTGGGCTACTTTAACACTGTTGCCGTGGGTTGAAGCGACCACAATAACGTGATATGAATGCGAATTTTACTGGAGGAACCCCGCCGAAAAATGTTTATTTTACCCCCCAGAATGCAATTTTTACCGGGGAACCCCCCTTGAAACACGACTGGCCTAGTTTTGGGCTAGTTTTGAGTAGCAATTGGGTGGGTTTTGTTGCGAAAACCCGGCAACCCTGCATCACCTACTGCACACACACAAGTTGGACTGCACACACACAAGTCCGATGAGTGAGAACAAAGTCAATAGTTGTGGAACTGCACTGTCAAGGCTATTTTATTCACTTAAACATCGAATGAAGTGATTAATTTCTCTTTAATACAGATGCCAATGTATTTTTCGATTAGTCCGCTATGTTAGCGATAATACCGTTACCTGCTTGACAGATAGTAATGTCTACAACGGACACGAGCGCTGTCACGGCGCGACCACAACAGCTTGAAGTTGTCTAATTTGGCATGGTCTCCCTGCTGCACTAATAGTAGTAAGGCTGTGTACACTTTCCGAATGTCCAGCAATTCGTCTCTGGTGAAACTGATTGCAGGGATATAACTAAAGACAGGACAAACTAACAAAAACATAAAAACAACTGCGGAGCATGCCACGGAGGCAGCCATCATCGTCGGCGCCATCTTATCCTTTTTGTGCCTGAAAGATTATGCAACATCTTTTCAGTATGTGGGTGTCTTTTATCAGAAGACGGCTCTTTGTATATGACAAACTGCCTGTAGCTGTAAATTTATCCTGTGAATCAATGAATTACATTAAGTTTGGCTATCTTTGACACCAGATCCTTACACCCAGTGATGGATAAGTAGCAGTAACCTGGCTTTATCATTCTGTCATCCGATCCTTCTGATGGAAATGTCAGTGAGAGGCCAAGACACTATCATCCAAAAGGCCCTCAGTGTGTAAATCTGCATGACTCTCGCTCTCTTTTTCTCTGGCTGGTTAGTGAGCAGCCAGTCAGTCCAGTAACTCTGTCTCCAGAAGAGATGAATCATCCTTCTTCCCAGCTAGGCCTCAAAAGCTGACAAATGATCCATTGACACCTATAGCCCACCGGCATATCACTCACTCTGCCAAGACAAGGAGAGATAGAGCGAGAGATTGAGATTAGTGCTGGATGATACATTCAAAAGCACTTAGAAATATCTAATTAGAGTAAATTAGAATTTGATATACAGTACCCCACAACTCTAGTTTTCTATGGTTATATGGTTAGATGAATGACAAAATCCATAAAACATTGTAAAAACTTTTAACCTCTTAAAGGAATATTTCACCTTCAGTTGCTGGTCCCCATTGACTTCCATAGTATGGAAAAAACAAACAAATAAACAAAACAAAAAAAGAAAGAAAGAAAAAAAAATTATGTCAATGGGGACCAGCAACTGGAGGTGAATTATCCCTTTAACTGTCACCTCCCCTTTTTGAACACAGATGTCAAAATGCACTTTCCGAACTTAAATGACCTAAGATCTAATTTTAAAGAAGGCAATAATTTCAAGAAATTAAAGTATAAAAAAATTATAATGTTAGAGGAAATTTATGCCCCTGCTGTCTACTGATGACTGATTTCTTCACTTATTTGACTAGAGAGACTAGAGAGTCTTGTGTAAGTAGGTTTCTGGTCAGCTTTTGGAAGTCTTAGTACGTTTGTAGCATTTATGTTACATGTTACGGTTGTGATAGTATCTCTACCACCATAATGCTTGTCAGAATCAGAGTCAGAATCAGAATGAGCTTTATTGCCAGGTATGTTTACACATACGAGGAATTTGTTTTCGTGACAGAAGCTTCCACAGTGTAACAGAATGACAGTGACAGAACAAAAAACACACATAATAAAAAATAGAACAAGTAAATAAGGAATAAAAATATATAAATTGACAATTACTAGCCTTTCTCTCTCCCCTCCAGCTAGAGTTGATATTCTTCCCTGCTATGACTAATTGGCTGAGAGAACAGCCTGCTACAAAGAACTCAAAGCCCCTAAATGACCCCGTGGGACCCTGGATGGATGGACAGACAGAAGAGAGGTTCAGTTGCTGGTCCCCATTGACTTCCATAGTATGGAAAAAACAAACAAATAAACAAAACAAAAAAAGAAAGAAAGAAAAAAAAATTATGTCAATGGGGACCAGCAACTGGAGGTGAATTATCCCTTTAACTGTCACCTCCCCTTTTTGAACACAGATGTCAAAATGCACTTTCCGAACTTAAATGACCTAAGATCTAATTTTAAAGAAGGCAATAATTTCAAGAAATTAAAGTATAAAAAAATTATAGAAGTTTAAGTCTACTGTAAAGAAAATGTACTGTACTTTTTAAAAAAAAATTATATAAAATAAATATTTTACAAAAAATGCTATAAAATCAAAACCATATGTCTAAGTGTCACTATCATGGACTTTTAGATTGTTTTCTTTCCTCATGTTTCCCTTGACCTAGTTTTCCCTCGTGTCTGATTAGTTCATTCTGTTCACTTGTGTGTAGTTAATTATCTTTATTTGTCTGTATTTAAGTTCCTGTCTGTTCAGTTAGTGTTTGTCGGATCTCGTCTATGTTTTCACGTGTGCTAAGCCTTCCTCTTGCGGATTTACCTTCTGTGTGCATATTAAAGATTATTTTACCTTTATCATCTTTGTGAGTGTTTTGAGTGCACCTGAGAGTGACAGAAGATCCGACCAAACAAGAAGTTAAGTGGCGTGTTTCCCCTCGTTTGTTTTCTTGTTTTTGAAAGTCTTTTATTTTTTGTTTATGGATCGCCCTGAATTCCTCCTCCTCCTGCTGGAGCAGGGGGAACTTGCCCTCGAGGACCACACCAGACTATTTCTGGACATTGCCAACAATACCAGCTACCCGGACGACGCGCTCTGCTCGTTCTACATAGCGCGCCTCAACACCGCGTGCAGAACGCGGTTGACCGGAGACGGTCCTCGAGGGAATTTCGCCACCTTTGTGGAGTGGGTGCTGTTGAGAAACCGATCCCAGTTCACCGTCTGCCACGCTGATGAGGAACTCACCAGCCCCACTCCGGACCCAGAGTCCAGCCAAATACCACCCCGCTGTGTGGAGCAACAGCCAGAGCCCACCGCAGATGGAGAGCCAGAGCCCACCGCGACCGACGAGACGAGCCATCACCTAATGGAACGACCGAGCTGAGGATCGCCAGAGCCTCATGGAACGTCTGACCAGGTGCGTGTACCGGCAACAATGCCCACCACGGAGGATTGTACAGTGGAGAGCGAGGGAGTGGGGATTTAGTAGGGGGATTTAATAGACTTTTATTCCGAAATACCTCCTCTCCTGTATTCTGAACTCTGCCTTTCCTGTCTCGACCAAAGAGGTCATTCCTCTATCTCTGGTGCTCCCAGTGCTGGGAGTGGCCATCTGGTGTGTGTGGGCAGCACACACCATGCCTGAGCCCCCAGACTGCTTAAAACTCCCACCCAGCCTCCCTCTCCCACCACCTCTTCATCAGTCCTCACCACCACCTCCGCTGTCCCCTGTCAGTCCCTCTGCTCACCCTCAGCCCACCATCAGTGACGTGGGTTCGACGTGGGTCTGCCAGTCTCCATCGGCATCGTGGCTGGAGGATCCCTTGTCTCTGCCTCCAGACTCCGCCTTGGCCCGTCAACCCAGCAGTTCCACCATGGCTCCTAGCTCCCTCCTCTCCACCCAGGCCCGTCAGTCCACCAGCTCCGCCAGGCTCCCTCGTCCTTCCGGCTCCGCCTTGGTCAGTCGTCGACCCGCCATCGCCTCAGGACTCCACTCCTCTGGCTGTGCCTCGTCGATCTGTCCCACTGGCTCCGTTGGGCTCCTCCCTCCCTCCAGCTCCACCTTGGTCCTCTGTCGCTCCGGCTCCACCGCGGCCTTCTGGATCCCCGCCTACGCCTCATTCGCCTCAGCCATCTGCTCCGCCGTGGCCCTCCAGATCCTCCCCGTCGCCCTGGCTCATCGGCTCTTCGTCTCCGCCCCGGGCTCCTCTTCCACCTGCTCCACTACTGTCGGTCGGTCGGCCCCCTGGAGTCGTCAGCCATTCCTCCACCATGGCTCCTCCATCCATCAGCTCCACCATGGGCTGTCATTTTGGCTGCGGTCTGGGTCCCGCCTGACTCCTCCTGCTCCAAAATCCCTCCTGTCTCCATCCTGGCTCCTCCCTCCATCTGATCCGCCATGGTTCCTCCTGATTCCTCCGTGGCTTCTCCCTCTGTCAGCGCCACCCTGGTTACCTGCCTGCCTTCCTGCCTACCCTTCGCCATCCCCTGTTACCATCCCAACTCCACCCCTTTGTCCCCCTCCTAAGTCCCCTCTGTCCCACCTTTGTTTTTGTTCCAGCGCGAAGTCGCACCTGGCTGGAGGGGGGAGTACTGTCACTATCATGGACTTTTAGTGTGTTTTCTTTCCTCATTTTTCCTTGACCTAGTTTTCCCTTGTATCTGATTAGTTCATTCTGTTCACCTGTGTCTAGTTAATTATCTGAATTTGCCTGTGTTTTTAAGTTCCTGTCTGTTCAGTTAGTGTTTGTCAGATCTCGTCTATGTTTTCACGTGTGCTAAGCCTTCCTCTTGTGGATTTACCTTCTGTGTGGATATTAAAGGTTATTTTACCTTTATCATCTTTGTGAGTGTTGATATCACAAAAATCAAGGTTCCTGAGAAATTTAGTTTTTTCCCGTCACAAATGTGTAGATTTCTGACACAATATTACTTCTATCACAAAGTAGTCACCAGACATGGAATCTGGAGGTTAGAACTTTCCAACAATGTTTTGTCAAGATTAGAAAAATGTTTGATTCTAAAATATTGTGGTAAATTTTCTGATATGACACCTGACACTGCCCACTAGGGGGAGGAGCCCACTAAAATATTTTAAAGTACCATTTCCACGGTAACGCAATGTCCGATTTCAAAATGGTTTTCACAGGATGAATTTTAAGTGTTTAAGCTGTTGAATGATATTTAAGTTATGATGATTACTAAAATATGTGATAGGGCATCCCGCTATCAGGATGCTGACCGTTAACAGGTAAAAAAAAAAAAGCAAGAAAAACCTTTGCTCCCTGTTCATTTCCTTCATGACAACCTCCAACAAATATGTGTTGAATCACATGCACAAAGGGCTGTCATTTTGCTTTTCAACTCGTGAGTCACACACTTTGTGAAGTATACTGTTATCACATTGGTTATCCTTCCTTTAAGCACAGGGGTCTCTCATTGTGTGGGTTGTATGGTATAAACAGTCTGATTGATAATCTCAGCACACCTTCAACCCTCAAGATCAAATCAATGAGCAGCATGTCTCTGTTCTGGTGACACATAGAGAAGCTTCCAGCTCTCAGCTTCTTTTCTTTAGCCTTGTCTGCCTAGTCTAGTTTGCGGTTACATGGTTGGTCTGATATTAAATAACCTGGTAGTGCCTATGAGTTATGCTACCAGGCCAATATATCATAAATTACATAAAGCTTTATCATCTTGGATCACAATCTCTTAAAATATAACACATGTATTCAGCCTGAAGAATGAATTGGAGGGTATGTAAAGTGTATCACCCAGCTATATCTTAAAAGTTGGATATATAACATATCCAGTTATTTACCTGCATACATACAGTACACATCACATGAAGTGATACTAAATAGCAAATCTGAATTAATAATGTGAAATGGACATGCCTCCTGCAAGGAGTTCTAATATCAGTCACATGACATTTATGTCTTAGGTAATTGGCTCAAAAAAGTTGATTGCAGAGTCCATGAAGCAAAAGTGACAGCATCCAGGTTGTGTATTTCTGTATGCACCAGCCAAGCAGCTGCAATTATAGAATTATTAATTATAGAAGCCTTATTATAAACCTTGGGGGAAGCTCATATGATCTCTTATGCAAATGCAACCTATTCATATTGTTGTTCCCATTAAGCAAGATCTTTGTTTTATCTCTAAAAATGGCTGCTTTTCAAACCACATAGGCAATATTAAAAGTACAAAAAATGTTTCACACTGCAGCATCTGACAGAGAAAAAGTCTGTGTTAATGTCTAATGATCTGTCTTTTGGGCCACTAGAGTCATTTGACCTGTCATGGTGAATGCTTGACTTTGTCAGGCTGTGGGATGACTCCGGTGGCATTACTACAGTTATGTGCAGTGGAAGCATATGTGGGAGCTGTTCATTTCATTACCAACTCTCCCAGAATTTCTCTGGAAAAGGTTAAACTGTTCGTCCTCAAATAGGCACCTGGGGAGTGTGATTTTTAGCTTGTGCCCTACAAAATGAGATTTTTCCTCTCACTTAGTTTTATTAATATTAAAGCTTTAAAGCTCAGAATCAAAGCAAAGTCATGACACTGCTGCAGAGAAAATGTCAGATAAATGCACTTACAGTATGCCCTGGTAAGCAAACGGCTGGATTTTATTTGGCTGAATCTAATGACTGTAACGACATGTCATCCTGCTTGACAAATTGCAATAAAGGAATATATCCCATCTGTCAGGGTAAACACAATTGTCTTGCCAAATGAAATCAGCTTCTTGTATTGCCATGAACTATTAGATGCATCTTTCTACAACAATATTAGGGACGTGGTAAATATTACTATAGTAAAATACAGTATCGAAGTCTGTATTATGTAACATACTGTATATGTTGTGTTAACCAAATTTTTCATTAACTAGAATGTATTTCAAGATATTGTCTTTTCACGCTTTAGTAAACATTTCTAATGCTGAATAGAAATGAAAAGATGATAAAATTATGTTTCAAAATGCCTGTGTAAAAAGAAAACGGAGAAAGAGATGTGAGGATTTTCAGAGAAAAATATTAATATATTGTTGAAGATTTTTAGTGCATTCCAGTGAAATTATTCATAAGATATGGTTCATTAAATCAGGAGAGTAGAGCACAAGAGCAGACTATCTGTATATTCCATATTGTTACAGAGGAATAAAAAGAAAATAATCAGGAGGAACAGAACACAGCGGACTAAAAAGAGCTCTTGTCACAGATATTATTGAGATACCAATGTCACATTAAGCATGATTAAATGACAGGCAAAATTCAGCCTCATTTTCCATATGACAGCAGGTCATGAAAGCAGGTTTGGGGCTATTCAATAAATCAAAGATTGTTATATAGTATGTCCCAAAGAGACATTTGAATCAGGACAGCATTTATTTCTGAAAACATTGTAGCGTCTGGACCAATCAGACACACCATTTTTCATTTGATTTAACAAATCAATTATTCATCCTGCTTGACAAATTGCAATAAAGGAATATATCCCATCTGTCAGGGTAAACACAATTGTCTTGCCAAATGAAATCAGCTTCTTGTATTGCCATGAACTATTTTTGAAATACTCAGATGATTTAAAGCCAAAGCTGTCATAGATCTTTTGATCTAATCTACCGAAATTTCATATTGGAAACTACATTTTCACTTTTCTGAAGACCACAAGTATTTCAGATACCAGGCCTGGGATGACAATTTGACTGATTACTGCATGATTCTACACCCAAATACTCCCAATATCAAACTTTTCTCTGATTTAAAGCAAATGAAATAGTGAAATGTTGATTTGAAGGGTCAATCTTCGCATCGTGATTACAGTCAAACATGAGCACAGAGAAAGCATTTTATCACCCATAATCTAATTCAAACATAAAAACTGAAAAGGAACAAATAAGTAATGCACTATTAACATTCTAGTAACTACTTAATGATTTAGTAAGTAAAAGTGCTTATTGAAATTGGTAGTTCGCTAATAGCTAATCAGTAACTACTATGTTTTTCATATCTCCCAGAGAACTACTAAGAACTACTATATACAGGTTCATAATTAACTAACTAAAACTAGCTGCTTATCGGAATGCCTATTATTAACATATTGGCAGTTTATTAGTACTTATAAAGCATTTATTCGGCATGACCATATTCTACATCCCTAATCCTACCCAATACCTAAACTAACAACTACCTTACTAACTATTAATAAGCAGCAAACTAGGAGTTTATTGAGGCAAAAGTCATAGTTAATGATTTGTTAATAGTGAGAATTGGACCTTAAAATAAAGTGTGACCAAATGCTCTTTACTCACACAAAATAATTTATGTGTTATTTAAAAGGAATAAAAATGCAGAAATGCAAGAATTGCAATAATTAAATATGATTAAATAATACAAATATACTTTATGTATTAAATAATACAAATATACTTTATTGATTTAATTTCAATTTATTTACCACTGTCTTTACTGTTGATCTTCAACCATACAAATAAACCTAAATTACTATGTTTCATATTTAACCTGCTTTGCCCCATGATTCTTTGTGTGAAGTATGGATATAAGTTGTATTAAATTGTAAGAAATCAGCAACTGCCAATAAACTTTTGCTATAATAAGCACTTTCAAAAATGTGGTACATCGAGTTGACATTATTCTCCTCACTCCTCAGCCATTGAATATCAAAAGGAAACTTACAAATGTAAAAGTATTAATTACTTTCTGAAAGCACGAATCACTTTCGGCAGACCATGAATAACCTTAAAGGGGTCATATGATGCTTTTTTAAAGATCATTATTTTGTGTATTTGGTGTAACAGAATATGTTGACATGCTTTAATGTTCAAAAAACACATTATTTTTCAAATACTGTACATTGTTGTAGGTCCTCTATGCCCCGCCTCTCTCAAACGCTTCGTTTTCTACAAAGCCCCCTCCTT
>NW_015637528.1:132908-168769 GCF_001515625.1 Sinocyclocheilus rhinocerous
GAGGTCAAGTAAATATCTACAGCGGATCTAAATATTTATAATTAATTATAACTAGTTATGATTAATTATTCATATTTCCCCATGAGCTGATTCGCTACAACATCTTAAATGTTGATTGTGGATTGTGCTTCTCTCAGGGGAGTTTCTGCAGATCTGACTGTTTATAGAAGTACTTGGCATTTTCAGCTCTGTGCTTATTGAAGCTGGGAAGAGTAATGATATTTACTGCTTCAAAACAGCTTTAATACATCACATCTTTGTGTACTCTTGGAGACAGGAAAGGACTTGTAGATCCTCAGTTCTTATGCAAGCTAAAAACCGCGCTGGCAAACCAGCTGAGCAAAGGTCGCTAGTGCATGAGAAGGAAACAAGCTTTTATATACAGTATATATATATATATATATATATATATATATATATATATTCTACGAGAACTTAGTCTTTCCATCCATTATTATACTCACGCTGTGAGTTTGGTATGAATGTATAAATGTGTAACATTAGACTGACTAAATCTGGGCCAGGTTTTGTGTTTTCATCCTTTTTATGGTTTCACTGTTGCACACATCTGGATTTTATTATTATCCCCTACCGCCAGTAATCCCTACCTTTTTCCTAGCAGTAATGCCAGATGGAGGTTCCTGGGCTAGTCATTGCTTACACTAAGCACAGCAGTAATGCAGAATTTATAACATAGCCTAGTATGTGGCAGAAAAAACACTGTAAAACAAGCTAAAAATTTAATTACAGGCCCGTTGCTAGTGCAGCAACGGTGAAGTTTTGTGTTTAGTGATATTTTGCTCTTTCAGAGAGCAATATGTGCTCATTTTATCAGCCTTTGCTGTTTTTTTTTTCTTTTTTTAGAATTAAACTACTCTTACTATTACTGCAGTAAACAATATGTACTGTGCACAGAAAACCTGCATGACTTTCAATATTTGCGGCATCAGACACTCTATCCCACAATGCAATGACTTTCCATTTCCATTATGACAAATGAACTGGAAGTAATTCCAGTCATGATTTTTAATAACTATTTTGACAAAGCATCCGTTTTTATTGCTAATATGGGCGCCACTCACATGCAACGTGATGAGGTCATGTGACAGCATACTACAGTTTAAATTGTTTATCATTGCATTATTCCTACTTTTTTTTTTTTTAAGTGCATACTCTGCAGTATCATATAGGTATTAAGTATTTAATTCTAAATATACCCAGAACAACTTCAGTTCCATCCCTGTGTGAGCCACATCCCCACTGGCCATGATCTTGAGGGCTTTTCTATAGGTTAAACAAGCTCAAGGTCACAGGAAGCATGTGACTAAATAAAATCTGGATCAAACCCTGCTGGCATGAACTTTCCAGCATATATTGCTTTTGACACTCAGGGATTATTCAGTTCATCTGAAGCAGCCATACAGTGATGTTCGTTAGAGGTCATTTATCTTTGGAATTCCCATTACGCTACACATCAGTCAATGATGGATTGTTTAAAATATTAAATCCTTATAGGTCCTATATAACCATCCACTAATTCGTGTAGATGCTGAGAGAGTCTTGGCATGATGCAATCATGAAATATGTTATATCAACAAGGTCTGAAAAGCTTTTCAGTTGCTATTTCTTACTGAAAATTCCATATACAGTGGCCCCAAAAAGTATTTGGACACATAATTCATATACAAAAAAAAATGCTTAAATGTCATTGCATCGCTAGAGCTTCACTCAAAACCAGCTTTAATTTTCTGAACCTGATGATCATGTTATCCAGTATTATTTGAGAATGATCCAAAGAGCATCTTGTGCTATCTGTCCGTTCACATACTCAGTTTCACAAGCCTAGAAATAGTTCAGAATATAATGGTCTGAAATATTTACAATTTTCCTAAAATGTTTTTTCCAGGTGTAAATTAGGTGTTCAGTGTGGACTGAGACTTTTGACTGCTCACTAGGGTTTGAACAGAGTCAGCATCTCATGATGCTCTTATACTGATTGTGAGATATATGCTAATGGGTAGATTGGTTTGGGCTGCAATTAAAGGCTTCGAGCATGGAGAGGAAGGAGGAGAGTTATAAAAGTTGTCAAATGCAGTCGAGTAAGTGCTGTCTACCTTGCAAAAAAAACTAAAAAACTTAAAAAGTCATCTGACCTGGATGTGGCAGAGGTGAAACTGAGGTGAACCTTTGAAAATCGATCTAGATTCTTTGGATCCCACATCATTAATTGTTGAAAGAATCATATGCAAAGATCTTTATGGTATAGGAAAATCAATTAAAACTAGAAAAATAAAGTTCATCAAGACAAATACTGATGTTGGTTGACAACGTCTTGCCTGAAAGTTAAAAAAAAGTATTTGAATGTATACAATGTTTAGAGTTAGATAAAATAGATGATTAGAGGTGGATAATTATTTCTGAGTTATTGATACAGGACATTGTTAGGTGAAGTTCTAATCGAGACAGTTACTAGTGTGTTCCATGTGGTTACCATGCTGTTGATAGTGTATTGCTAGTCTAAGCTTCAGACACGGACCATTGGCAGAATGTCTGATGCATATGCCACACAAAATGGGAAACACTTTGGGAGTTGTGAAGTCGTCATCTGATTGGTTGCATTCTACAGGATTTCAGGGAGACATGCGTTTCCACACGCCAAACCCCCTTATGTAAGAATAAAGCCATCATGTTTACTTCTGTGACAATGATTGCTTATTAGGATCAACTAAAAGCTGGATTTTTTAAAAGTATGTGAAGTTCACAGCACCATTGTTGCAGTAAACATGCATGAAGTTCTTGAATAAATTGCATGCCGGTCTGTTAGTGTAAGGACATCAAATTTGCATTTTCATGTCCCTAAACATGATGCTGAACAAAACAAACTGTGATCGGTTGCTTTACATGACAGTCAGATGTCCTCTTGGGCCGTCCTTGGCCAATGAATGTTTTTGTGGAGTCCAGAACTTCTGCCATTATTCTGAAGGTCTGGCTACGTGAAACTAGGGTGTTGCTAGAGTGTTCTGGCTGTTTGTTTGGGTAGAGGATGGATAAATAATGAATAGATAGAAATATTTTGAAATATAGGACTTTCTCTTTGTAGCAGAAGTCTACATTTGCCCTAGTGCCGACGTAAATGAGTAAATCACATATTGTGAAACCCAGAGTTGTAGGATCATTGTTCAGGAACAGCTTTGAAAATGTATTCTAAAGAACATTTCAAACATTAAATGGAATAAATGCATAAATTAGGAGGTACAAACCATTATCCGAATGTTTTGATGTCTCATTGAGCACTGTTGATCTGTGATCAACATCGAACCCACTGACACTGGGGGAGAACATCATCCTTTAAACTTTCTGTGAGAACAAGGAGATTTTTAAGAGAAGCACAATCTCTTTGAAGGTGCTACAGTACAGGAATAATGTATAACAGCCAACAATATCAAGGAAGCTACATGGAGCTATTCAGCCATGAAGCATATGAAACGGTGACAACTGCACATGTCATTTATCTGTGGCAAAATGTGAACTCAGATCTGAATTTTTCATTATTATTTTGTAGCTCTCTGCAGTGTTGCTCCTAAAAGCTGCCTCTGAAACAGCTAGAGACAAATTATTTCAATTAAAATCATACTTGCTATTGTTACGCCCCGTCTAGGGGTAAAGGACGCAACATGAAAAGAGATAGAGGAAGCGGGGATTCTTTTGAGGGTTTTTAATGAAACCAAACCAAAAAATAAATAAATAAATACAATCATTAAAATAAATAAATAGGGAATTTCCTTCAGGAGTTGACCAGGCCAAAATAATAAACAAAACGTCCTTATTTTAAGACCTCTTTCCTAAACCCTAACATAAAATAAAAAGTACAATATATTAACCTAACTCCCTAACCCAAAACAGAGATCAAAAAGGTTACAATAAACAAAATGGCGTCAAACTCCTTACTTTCTCCCAACCCTCTATATTTACAATGATATACAAACTATTTACAAGATCAGGCAAACAGAGTTAAAAGGAGAATCCAAATCCACGTCATAACAAGCAATGGGGTCAAAAACCAAACAGTTCCTACTTACAAAATTCGTATATCTTTCAAAGATCAAACAATCCTCACTCTAAACAATCCGGGCTAACTCCACATCTAACTCCTTTAGTCGGATTGCTAGCATTTTCTCTTTTGGTGAAGAGGGATTATCGGGATCAATGCATATGTCCTCGTCAGACTTGAGCTCCATTTCTAAAGCTTCTAAGTCATCAGAAAACACTGGATTTGTTGCAACACCCGTTACCTCAGTTTCACCAGGTAAGATCCTTTGCTTTACCAACTCCCTGTGCAAGACCTCCTTAATCTCCCTCTTAAGCGCATTTCGAGGAACGACTATATCAAAAAAATCTGCAATTAACAATAAATCATCCTTCCGACACTTTTCAAACTGTTCCTCTGTAGGCGCGATCGTAAATTTTTCAAGTTCAAATTTCAACGTCATAGTAAACCCTAAACTTTCTCCCACACTAGATGAAAACCACCAGGCGAACACAAGAAAAAACAACTCCGCAAAAGCAGCGAGTACCCAAATACTCAATTTCATTCGGACGGACGAGTGAACGAACTTCTAATTTCATCCGAACGGACGGACGAGCCCCCAATTCATGTTACGCCCCGTCTAGGGGTAAAGGACGCAACATGAAAAGTGAGAGAGGAAGTGGGGATTCTTTTAAGGGTTTTTAATGAAACCAAACAAAGAAAAGTACAATCATCAAAATAAATCAATGAATATGGAATTTCCTTCAGGAGTTGACCAGGCCAAAATAATAAACAAAACTTCCTTATTTTAAGACCTCTTTCCTAAACCCTAACCAAAATAAAATAAAATAAAAGTACAATATATTAACCTAACTCCCTAACCCAAAACAGAGATCAAAAAGGTTACAATAAACAAAATGGCGTCAAACTCCTTACTTTCTCCCAACCCTCTATATTTACAATGATATACAAACTATTTACAAGATCAGGCAAACAGAGTTAAAAGGAGAATCCAAATCCATGTCATAACAAGCAATGGGGTCAAAAAACAAACAGTTCCTACTTACAAAATGTGTATCTCTTTCAAAGATCAAACAATCCTCACCCTAAACAATCAAAGTTCAACTAAGAGAACACACAGCCAACACTCACTCTCTCTCTCTCTCTCTCTAATATTGGCAAGCTCTTCAGAAGTTTGCCTGAGGCACTTATTTGGCCAGTTGACGGTTCTTGGCCAGAATGAACCGCAGACTTTATACCACAAGTCAAAACACTGTCAAGTTCAGTTTTTAATTGGATTCAATGTTGAGTAATAAATAAAAACCAAATATTTGAATACACAATGCAGGCAAACATTTAAAAACATGTTTAAAAAAATCTGTCATCATTTACTGACCCTCATGTTGTTCTAAACCTACAAGATTATGGTTAATCTTCGAAACACAAATTAAGATATGTTTAGTGAAAATTGAGAGGTTTCTGTCCCATATGTTTCATATGGATCCATTTTACGATGCCTTTATGACCTTTTTGGATCTTCTAAGTTACCTGGATTTTCAGTGGAGTGACAGAAATTTCTCAGGTTACATTAAAAATATCTTTATTTGAGTTTCGAAGTTTGACCAATCTTGTGGTTTTAACTGACATGAGAAAATGATGACTGAATTTTTGGGTGGACTATCCCTTTAACCTTACTTTTTTTAAACATGACTTTTACTACACTGTCAAAGATTAACATGGGATACTGCTCCAAACAGCTTGATTTGTGTTAATCTGATGTGATAATTTAAAGTGATTCGATAATGTCCTGACATTACCCTTATTATCCATCTCATCCAGCTCAGCACTAACAGCAACACCCTATGTGCACTTCAGTCCAGACATTATCACTTAAGTAGCTGTGACATAATTAATCTTCCATAGGCCTGTGCTGGTATGCCTTTATCTGCTGTAATTAAACTTCATAATTAATCACCCATTTGACTCAAACAAGCAGCATTAATCAGAAACAATAGTCTTTGAAGCGTGTGTGGCCGCTGCATGTTAATTTGAGCATTTTTCATGCTAGTCACCATTCTGCGTGACATTTAATCTCTCCTCTCTTTTTATTTTCAATTTACTGAAGTTAGGCCAATGAAACCTCATTGACTGATGAAATGCACAAATGATTGTGTATAATGTTTCATCCTAATTGTTGTATTATGTCCAATTTAGAGTTTTGTAGCTATTAATCTTGGTAACAAGGCCAATTACATGTGTAATTGTTCACACTGTACCTATAATGCACACACTCTAAAAAATGCTGGGTTAAATACAACCCAGTGCTGAGTAAAATAGGGACAAACCCAGCAAGTGGGCTGTTTTGACCCAGCAGTTGGGTTAAATGTTTAACCCAACCTTCTGGGTAGTAACCCAACCGCTGGGTCAAAACAACCCAGTTGATGGGTTTGTCCCTATTTTACCCAGCGCAAGTATGTGAATAGGGACAAACCCAGCAAGTGGGCTGTTTTGACCCAGCAGTTGGGTTAAATGTTTAACCCAACCTTCTGGGTAGTAACCCAACCGCTGGGTCAAAACAACCCAGTTGATGGGTTTGTCCCTATTTTACCCAGCGCAAGTATGTGAAGTGTGTCGTGGATCGTGACGTGACTCCTGACGTTGTTCGTGGCCACGTTGGCCTGGGCGGAGCTCGCGCTTGGGGCTTCTTGTTATTGTTGTGTTGGCCATCGCCATTAAAGGCTTGACTAAACTATTCTCTCGTGTCCGCGATTCAATATACCTCACCTACACACTGGCGCAGCACTGGGTTGTATTTAACCCAGTATTTTTTAGAGTGTACAATTAAAAAAAAAAGCATTCAGACCATTCAGACTGAAGTGCATTTCATTGCATGAGATTTTAATTAGATTTCCAGATTGAGTTGGTAAAACTGGACTCTATATTACAGGTATTTTGTTGTTCAGAATACAAACTAATTTGAGGGGGGAAATTATTCTGAATTGGCTGGTTGAACAGTCAGGCATTTAATGTCAAGAATTCAGTCATCTTTCCCTAATGGCTGATCTCTTGGTCACTCTGAGCCATGTTGTTCACACTTCATTAAGGCAGTTAACTGCATGCCCATTACATCAGTGACACGCGAACAGACTGTGCGTCGCTAAACGATCATACATGACATCTTAAGTATCTTTTCTGCAGACGAGTCAATTTGCTCTTAAATGGATCACTGCCTGCAATCGCTCAATGACAATCAGGAGATGAATGACTTGAGCTAAGGATAGAATGGTAGGGTTCTTCTTAATAGCTGTCCCTAATAAGGGTGTCTAGTGTGCGTTTTCATCTGGAAGATATCATGGAAGTGACCAATGACATGTGCTGCAACAGCTTGAGTCTGTCTACACTGGAAGCATCAAAGCATCTCATAATGTTTACTAATATGGACCAGTCATTTGTAAGTTCACGGCTACAGTAAAGTGCAATATATAATCTGATGAAATAAAACCTTACTTTATTTAAATCCAGTGGTATAAAGCTGATTAAGGACGGGTTATTTTTAATCATTTGATCGTCATTTAAGTAATTTTTCATATAGTGTTAGTATTACCATACAGTACATGCGCCTGCAGACATCACAAAAATATAGCTGCTGTAAAAAAAGAAATGGGAAAAATCATAATGCATATGATATTTGTAAATAAAACCATTTTATTTCAGACAGACTAGGAAAACAGAGTGGCTGGAGTACATGTTGTAGAAAAGTGCATGCTGCAACAAGCGCTTTCAGTGCGGACAGCTGCATTTATTATAATGGGTGCAGTTTAGTTTTGATGCATCGCCTTGCTCACATCTGCTTTAGATACAGTATTAATATATTTGCTGCTTCTGCCATATTCTGCTGAAATGTTCCCTGATGGATATTAGAGCGAGAAGGATGATGGCATTAAGTAAGAGATCAAATTCAGTCAACCAGTCCTTATTGCAAAATAGTCAGAAACCCAACATGAAGCAGAGTTATTACACATCAAATTATCAGTTCATGTGTTAATGGACATTATTGATTTTAACTGAAAACATTTTATTATGTAAAAAGAAAGAACGTGTGGAGAGATATGAGAGACATGAGATTAACACAGCTACAGTTTGTACACTCAAAAATATTTAGGCCTAAATTCAATTAAATTCACAGTTTTGACATAAACTAATAAACTTAATGTGATGCACACAGTATTTGTCAGCCATACATAAATGAAACGGGTATGAATTTTGTAGTAGTGCCAATAAACTGAAACCAGATTTATATATTTATCATAAATAAGTCAAATTTGTTTCAGTCTCATTCATTGTAACTACTTGAATATTGCTTGTTTCACAGCTAGCCATGTTTTAACCATGTTCATACGTTTGAAATGAATAAATGTAATTGTTTTCGAAATGAACAGATGTTGATTCTAACCTAAATATGATTATTTGATGAAAACATGATGATTTTTTTGAGGGCAGAAATGTTACATGTAAATGGTGTAATCCAAATGGAAGGCAATTTTATATGTAATTCAAATACATAAATCTGAAATGTAGGCCTAAATATTTCTGAGTATAAGAAACTGGTTGACTAAGACAAAGATTACACGATAATAAAGTTATTATACAGTTATTATACAATTATAGAGTTTAGCATATTTACATAAGAACAGGGGCGGATTTAGTGATTTGGGGCCCCAGGCAAAATATAGGAATCGGGCCCTATATATTTGCACACATTTACCTAGATCAGTTCCTTTTTTGTTGTGATGCTTGCTGCTGCACAATGGTGCCCCACAGTTGTGTCCAGTCTTTCTACATTTTTCATGTACATGTTATAATGGCTTTATTTCATGCTGTAGACCATGAAATAGCAATTGATTTACAGTTTTTACAAAAACAAAATCAATTATAAAATGATAAACCTCACAACTGAGCCTTTAAACCATATTTTTAAGAAAAGATGTGAGTCGGAAGTATAAATTATGGTATTAATTTAAAACGGGGTTATGTGGGTGGATTTTCGCATTGGTCTGAACAAAAACTGCAGACGGGATTATTGAAAATGCACATTAATTCTCTGCAAGCAGGAAGCACTTTTGGAACATCAGAAATAGAGCGGTTTCCCCGGTAACGACTGTAAACAAAGCAGTGCTGCGCTGCTCATAAACGCTACTTTATCAGATAAAATGAAAATGTCACCGAAACTTTTCTGAAGACAGTCGGTACCCTTTAGAGTTTCATTCATATAAAAACTTTAATTAGTGAGAATGAGAAAAATATAGCCTATATTGAAGGAGGAAAGTCCACTGATGAGTTACCAGAGTAAGCTTGTGTGCCAAAGGCTAATTCTAAACTTTTAAATACACTTATTTTAGTTATTTTAACTACAAATTTAAATGAAAATGAAAAAAAATTATGAAATGGAAATTATACATTTACACACCTAAGGATTATATCAACCAAACAAGTAACTGCGTATGCGTCCTCTACTTGGTGCTACAAGCAGGATACACAAGAAGTGTGTTCAACTCGGACACGCAGACGGTTGTCGTGGTGATAAACACTGTAACAAGCAACCATTCTCATGTCAGCGCTTAATGCAGCATTTTAGGGGGCCCTTGGCTTTTGGGGGCCCAAGGCGGTCACCTACCTTTGCCTAATGGGTAAGTCCGCCTCTGCATAAGAACAGTTGACCAAAAACTTATAGTCAAGTATTTAGTTGATGTGTTGCTACACATATATGATGTTTACAACACGATGGAAGAAATCCAAACGATACACTCTTTCACAGACTGTAGTTTAGCATCTATAAAACATGCATTGGATTGAATGTAGGCTAAAAATATCCTAAAATATTCAGATGCTGCCAAGGCACTGACAATATCTCATGCACTTTGCAATAGCCAGCTGCTATACTGAGTCCATGAAACGTGAAGGATGCACTCTAAAAAATGCTGGGTTAAAACCAACCGTTTATGGGTTATTTGGAAACCCAAAGCTGGGTAAATATTGGACAGAACACATGCTGGGTTATTTTGACCAGCTTGTTGGGTTTTATACATGAACCCATTTGCTTGGTTGTTTTTTGACAAAGTGCTGGGTCAGTCAACCTATTGAAGGTTTTTCATTTTAAATAATAAAAAATGCACTCTAAAATCTGTTTTATATATATATGTGAGACCAAGAGCACATATATATGCAAGAGCAGCCAATGGGAATCTGTGGGAAGAAAACTGCTATCAGTAGGCTGTTCCAGGTCATTAAATAACTTATAATCATGACTTATCTTATATTCATGTTTGAAAAGTTACATCAAAAACATCTTTACCTCGTGCCATCTTGACGGTCAGACATTTAAGTTTCAACCCATCAAACGCATAGCGCGACCACAGCTGCTACAATGGCACACTACATCAATAATAACTATAACATAACTGTTACATATAACAGTGAAGGCATGTCATTCGCTTTGAGTGTAGATCATAGTGAATGCTGCGTTTGTAGAAGGCTAGTGTTCCAAGCAGACGTTAGCTGGGATGTACATAAAAAAAGGAAAAATGTGAGATTACAGACATTTTCCAATTTATACAGTAATAATTTGATAGGAATATAATGTAATACAAACCTTAATTTCATTCAGGAAGTTTCCTGTCAGTCAAGTTTTCTCTCAGGACAGAACACAAAACAACTGTTGCCAAATGTATCCAGTTTTAAACGGTTTGGCACAGTTTACCCAACATTGGGTTCACTGACCCAGCGCTAGGTATGTGAGGGGGTTCATCATTTGTATAACAGTAAAAATGACCCAGCAGCTGAGTTACAGAAAAACTACCCAGCACGTGGGTAAAAAATATAAAAAATACCCCAATAAAATGACCCAACAAGCTGAACCCAGCATTTGGGTTAAAAAAAAAACAACAACCCAGCATTTGTGGAAAGATACACAGAGGGAGTAGGATGAATGAAGGACTGAAGGTGTGTGTGTCTGTTTGTGTCTCATTAGTCTTGGCTCGTCCAGGAGAAGCGCCACCCTCCTTGTCGATGCAGCGTTGCCCTACAGTGAACATTGTGATGTTTCTTTCTGGTCCTGTATAGAGAATGTGACAGTGTGTCAGTGTTAATGCATTCTTCCTCTCCGGCAACACAATAATGAGGGCTATATGTGTGACACTTTTCAGCTAGCTTTTAACAATGTGGAAAAGCCCACTGTCAACATACTTTCGCCTCCATATTTTGCCCTATTCCATGGAGGTCATGATACTATGAGACTGGTATGTTCAAATATATGAGTTAAGAACATTTTAGCTCCTGGGAAGTTCGTATTTATGAGTTGGGACGTGGTAATTATGATGTCAGGTGTGTTCAAATCACTCTGGTCGGAGCAAGATGACAATGTACCTTTTCTGCATAGCATTTAACAAGATTTTTTAACTCTACATCTAAATAATGTTGAATAAAGAATGCACATCAGGTGCGTTTTTGCTTTTTTATGTAAATATGATCATTTCGACAGGACATGGAGCACCAACTTGTCAATCACCACAAACAAAACAAAAAAACTTTATCTTTGCAATGAAAAGGTGTATTTACTGTAAAGAATATTGGGCAGTTGTACAACACCAAAATAAATGTTAAAAATATAATATTATCATCCTCGTTTTATTGGTCCTAAATTATAGCCTTAAAGGGGTCATATGATGTTGCTAAAAAGAACATTATTTTGTGTATTTGGTGTAATGAAATGTGTTTATGCACTTGCCCTATTAGCACCGAGTATAATTGCATGCTGTTCCATTACCATTATAAGTTCTGATGACCAGTGTTGGGGGTAACGCATTACAAATAACGCAAGTTACTTTTTCAAATAAGTAACGCAAGTTACTTTGTTTTCCCATTTATTCACTGACACCTCTTCTGTCCCCATGTTGAGAGAAATTGGGAGCAGAGTCACTTCCTTCAGCCTGACGCTTATTTATTTGACTTTTGGTGTGAAAGAGCCTTTACAGTTCCCAAAAATATAGCTTTTGGGCTTTTTGTCATTTAAAATAAATGAGCAAGCCCAGCTCAGGTGACAAAAAGTAAGGCAAAAGTAAGATACAGTAATGCATTACTTTCCATAAAAAGTAACTAAGTAATGCAATTAGTTACTTTTTATAGACTAACACTATATTGTAAAGCATTATTTTACCCAACACTGCTGATGACAGTGTCTAACACATTTTTCACCATTTTTTTTATAAACTGTGATAACCAACAGCTGCTGTCAATAGAGATTAACTTTTTTTAACCCTAAATATTATTTTAAAAGAACAATATTCCAATTAGTTTTTAAAACTTGGGGTCAGCAAGACGATTGCTTCTCTGTGTTTCAGGAGATAAAGCAGTTTGTGGGTTAATGAAGCAGGCTTCAGCTCCTAGCCCCGTGAGTCAGTATTGATTACTGACTAATTACCAGCACAGGAAAGAGCCATCAACCAAAGAAAAGCCATGGGTGAGAAGGCCTTAACGGGAAATTAACGGGGGCTCTGAGCCCACAATGTTGTTAACTATAGCTGACATTTCAGCCTGGTCTCATGTTTATACGTAGGAATTAATACGTAACATTTACAAGCACAAAACGTACATTTTTGTACGTTTTATTAATGCTAAAACGTACAATTTAGACATATTTCAACGTTTAAAACGTACAAATCGCTACGTATTTTTAGCTAAAAAACGTACAAATATTTACGGAGAAAATGCCTTTTGTGGCCTATGGCAATCAAAGTAAACATTATATGACAAGTAAAGGTTAAACGACTGCAGAAATGTTATTTATTTTAAGGTTTAAAGTGAAGTCGTGTTTAACATTATGTAGGCATATTCTTGGAAACGAGCTGGCAGCAGAAATCACACAAAACGAAATGTTATCATTTCATAAGTAAACAATTTAATAATGCAATTGAAAACAAGCTAATTCATATGACAACTAAAAACGAATCAAATTAATGCCTGGATTTCAATATTCATAAGGATTCATTTTTAGGTATCGTCAATACGTCAATTTTGTACGTTTAAATGCTGAAAATACGTCAGTATTGTACGTTTTAGTGCCTGTAAAAACATAAGTAAATGTACGTTTTATAGAACCACATGTTATGTAAAATACATACGGATTATCATGAGATCACGTTGGACATTTTGACATAGTTCTAATTGAATAAATAGAATTGTGCTGTAATTTTAACACTTTTAGGGGGAATTAGCACTGACTAGCTGTGATGCGATTGACAGGGTCCCTACACAGTGTTCATTGCTCCCTACATGCCTGAGCACGGGATATCTGTTGAAGTTCACTTGACACAATGCTTTCTTCATTCGGAAAACCAAAAGTCTCACACACAAAAATGAAACTCGAGTCACACAAACAAGAGGAGTTTAAGGTTTGATTACATAATATATTACTAAAAATATAATATAAATTACCATACTACATGTGTTTATAACAAATCCATGTGTATTTATATAAATACACATGCATTTATTGACTTAGTTATTATAAACTGTCATATGCTAAACTGAGTGATAAATGTCTGTTGGGATGTTCACTATGGCAGTAGACGTAAAATGGTTATATTAGAAGTTCCTTTTATCTTATTAAACTGTAATCATGATAGTTGCAACCACCACATCTCGAGCACTTCACGTTTGCGAACCATCGCATACAACACCTGAGACTAATGAAACTCAATAAACACGCTGGAGTTTCAACTCATTTTCACTGCATTTATTTTAGTTAAACCTGTTTTAGTACTGGAGTGATGCACAATGATTGGTGGGAAAATTAATGCATCAAAGTTTCCTTACTCCTTATGCCATTCACAGTGCCCTTTAAAATGAACTGAACACTCACTTTGGATTGGAATCTCACTTAAGATGGAAGAATAGTCCACTTCAGAGGGTACTTACGGTCGAACGGGATGCACCTAGTCATTTGTAGCAACAAACTGACCAGAAGTCATTAATTTTCAATGAGAGCTGACAGTTTGACATAACGCTGCATACTGCAGCTGTAGGAATGGAAGTCCTGCCTTGAAGTTCAAAGAGCCCCATTAGAATTCACATTGGCTGGTCCATTCTGAAAAGTACAGTTTTGTGTTTTTTTTGTGTGTGTAAGGCAAAAAGAGTTTTGGTCACACTTTATGGTAACACTTTACAACAAGGTTACATTAGTTAATGTTAGGTGATGTATGAACTAACATAAACAAACAATGAACAATACATTTATTACAGTATTTATTCATCTTTGTTAATGTTAGGTAATGAAAATACAGTTGTTCATTCTTAGTTCATGTTAACTAAAGTAGTTAACTATATTGTAAAGTGTTACCCACTTTATTTTAAGGTCCAATTCTCGCTATTAAGAAACCATTAACTACGACTTTTGTCTCAACAAACACCTAATTTGCTGCTTATTAATAGTTAGTATGGTAGTTGTTAAGTTTATGTATTGGGTTGGATTAGGGGTGTAGAATATGGTCATGCAGAATATATGCTTTATAAGTAATAATAAACAGCCAATATGTCAATAATAGGCATGCTAATAAACAACTAGTTAATAGTGAGAATTGGTCCCTATACCAAAGTGTTACCAGAGATTTTAAGGTAAAGAGGCTAAATTTATGAAGCTTTTATAGCTTATTTGACATACATCATTGCAAAGTAGTCTTGATAAACTCTTTTGGAGATATCAACGTTTCCCCATTCAAGTAGACAGCAGTCATATTTAAATGATTATTTAACTTAATAACACATAGCTGCTAAGATGGAGCGAACTAACTTGCCTTAAAGGGTCTTTGGCAGCAGCAACTGTTAGGAACATGATAAATATGAACAAACAAGCGCATGAGCAATGGTGCAATGCAGCAACTACAAATGGGAGGGAAGACAGTGGAGCTCAGTGTAACATACTCTACATTGAGCTCCACTGTCTTCATGCGCTTTGTAGTGCTCTAGTAGTGCTCTACAAAGCACATGACGATGGAGAATATCCCACAAAAGTCCTTTAAATGATAAATCCACAAGAAATAAACACTAGAAATCCCAGGAGCAGGCGTAGCACAACACAAATGTAAAACAAACAATACAAATAACCGGCAAAGGAGCTGAACAAAGCACGGAGTTTAAATACAAAAGCAAGCGAGGAACTAATGACTAAATTAATGGAACGCAGAATAACATAATTAAGACAACTCAGGAAAACGAACAGACACGTAACACTCAAATGATCCACGTTCTGGTCCAGTAGGATGCCACAGATAAGTGGAAATGCCTACTAGAAATCAACAGTGATGTGACTTGTCAACATCAAGTGATTAAATTGCTGTCAAGCCTCTTTCACACATCCCACACCTGCAATATGTAAGCAGCATGCATTTATTTTTGAGCCTATACTTATATCCTTACATCATTCACACTGTGTGCATGAGCAGAGCAGTGCAGTGTAGCAGAAGCGTAGCTGGATTTGTTTTTACAATGAATTCATGCTCTATAAACATATTTAATTCTTATAAAATAAATATGAATTACGTTCATTGCCATCATTTGGTAAAAGACTAAGTTAAGGCAAGACACTACAGGCAAAATCATGGTTAGTTTGAGATTTTGGGTTATTTTGCTAATTTAAGTTTTGCATATTTTAATATACACATTTATCTGTATATTTTATTACTTTTTGTCTATTTTTACGGTTTTGTACATTTCAATTACATGTTATAGGTCTAATTATAGTTTTTTTTCTCATATACTAAGCCAGAAATCTTCACTTGAGTATCACTAACATACTTTAAACTTTACAGTTTTATCCCTGTCTATATTCTGAAGGTTTTTAAAGAGAGTTTTGTTCATAGGGTTTTCCCCAAAAAAAACATGGTGATTTTTTCTCTTGTTGTTGACAGTATCTGATTTATGGAGTAATAACATGCAATATCCGAAATTACCTCATTAAAAACTGTAAATCTAATGGCAACGAAATGAAGCAAGAAAATTGAACCTGGCTTCATCCAATGCTTAGATTTCTGGAAATGTATGCGTATTTGTGCATATTTAATTAGACAATGCCTAATTTCCATATTTAAACACAGCATTTCAGAAAACTTGAAACATAAAAACAATTGTCTAAATGTACTGTGATTAATCAACTGGAGAAAGTATAGTGATATCTATTAGATACAATATTTACCCTATTTACCTGTGGTTTTTAAAGAGAGTTTTGTTCATAGGGTTTTCCCCAAAAAAACATGGTGATTTTTTCTCTTGTTGTTGACAGTATCTGATTTATGGAGTAATAACATGCAATATCCGAAATTACCTCATTAAAAACTTTAAATCTAATGGCAACGAAATGAAGCAAGAAAATTGAACCTGGCTTCATCCAATGCTTAGATTTCTGGAAATGTATGCGTATTTGTGCATATTTAATTAGACAATGCCTAATTTCCATATTTAAACACAGCATTTCAGAAAACTTGAAACATAAAAACAATTGTCTAAATGTACTGTGATTAATCAACTGGAGAAAGTATAGTGATATCTATTAGATACAATATTTACCCTATTTACCTGTAGTATCTTGGCTTAAAAATCAGTGACAGACACAAAAACCACATTATATTCAGTAAATCTGACTGAATCCTGATGAGCAGTGACGTCCATCCTCATGGCATGACGATCAAGAGTATACTGGTTCTCAAAAGCTCTCTTTTGATAACTATTTTATGACCACTGTAAAAATAAATGCTCAATGAAATCTCTTCTGTACAGAGCCGTAGTTCTGTCACGCAACTGAAACACTGCCAGTGTGAAAGCTCAATGCTCTCCTGCTGCTGCAATTATCCTGCTGCAGTGATTAAGCACTGCAGACGCACCACTCATCAGTGTTTCTGTGAGGTACTGGAGTGTTGTGGGAAATCATGTCTTCCTCGGCACTGTCTTTGAGAGGTTCCCTGATGTACTTTACATCCTGTGCCTTTCTACAAGACAAAACCACTTCCACTTGCTTTGATATCGACCGCCCCCCTGTAATCAAATGAGACCTTTCCCTCATCAGACCCGTATTGATGGAGACATTTGTTACAGTGCTGTTCCCACTCAATCCATAGGTCAGACATGCCATTGCATTTCGTTAGTTCTGTCCGTATCAATGATCAAAGATGGATGGAATAAACTCCTGTTGGGCAGTCTTCCTCTTCTGAAATTCACAAACAGCCACACAGACATAAAGCCTGGTTTAAGGCATTCCAGGAAATGCCGTTTTATCAATGACGCTGTTAACGTTTCTGTGTGGCTCATGTAGATGATGGAGATTACGTCAAAGGTCTGAGAAACATAAATCTAGCATGCGGCTCAAAGCAGTGAATGATCACTTGTTTTTTTTTTTATGCATATTAAAAATCATACAGCAAGAGCCTGTAAGCCTCTTGGCATTTGCCCGTCGTCTGTGGATTATAGTACAAACTGTTAGACGTTAGCAGACGGATTAGCATTAAATATGACAAATGCAAGAATATTCCTTTTGCATATTGACACAGACTCCAGAAACACATTGCTTGTTCCTGGAGATTTCATTTGCCATGCATGACATTACATTGTACGTATAAACAATTCTACTCTGACTAAAGGATAATGAATACTTGTAGATTTGCAAGTGCTTGCATGCCCATAACTGAATATCTAATCTTAAACAGCATGAGTAATGATTTGAAAATGAATCATGTTAGACTATCTTTCCAAAACTAGTTAGAGAGTGATATTTTAGGGATATATAAAACTACATATTTTATAATCGACTACTCAATATATTTGGCCAACAGCTGAATGTAAAAGAATATTACGTTTAACTATTTCTAACTTGGCATGCTGTTTAAAAATTGTGCATAGACCATCATTTACAAAAAAAAATAAAATAGTTCAGACTGAATCCAAAAACATAATCAAAAACTGAGCTAAATAACCTTTAGTTCTACAAATCTCTCATAATCCTCATAAAATGGCGATCTATTGAAACCTGACAGTAATTGACTTGAAATGTATTGTCGAAGGTGTTAAACTTGTTACACAAGCACCGCTTTTATTGCTGTTGCGGCACTGCTTTAAAGGAGATGAAACAACTTTTCTGAGAGAGTTTAACATGTTGACTGTCCAGACATGCACAAAACACTGTTAGTAAGACGACTTGTTGGTAGACAAATTCAATTACTGCAAGTGTGGAAATTGTGATTAAGGGAGTTTACAGTTCCAAAAGTGGCCATGGGTGAAGAAACACTCAGTTACGGTTCATAGAATCATACTGTTCTAATACTGTACTAATGTTATAGTACTAATCACAGACTTATTCTATTATATGTTAAAATAAATTTGCAACCCATTTTACTTCCATAATCTGATGTGTCCATAACTATTCAGTGAGAATTTTAAACACTAGAGTATGTGTTACGGGGCGAACGAGATGCGAGACGTGCGGATCCATCTGCAAACCTTTCATTTAAAGGCGTAGTCATAAAACAGGCAAGGTTCTGACAATGGCAAACAGGTATAGTGAGAGCAAGACAAAAGAGTAATCCAAAACGGGTGCGAGTCAGTCGACAGCAAACGTGATCCAGAGGGCTTGACAAGAGGAGAAATCCAATAACACGAGCAATAGTCCAGGCGAGGTGCAAACACAGTCCGAAACAGAAAGGCAAAGGGTTAATCCAAGATAAACAGGCAAGACAAGACTATGACTAGGAACTAAGGACTAGAAACTAGGACAGAAAACTGGCTCCGTAATGTGCTACCACTAGGAGAGCGATATACGCAAACAATACTCGGCCGTTTGAAAAGGATCTGAGTGGGGGTAATATAGTGAGTGTGTGATTGGTTACAGCTGTGTGCAATCAGTGCAATGGATGATGGGATATGTAGTCCGGGATGACATGCAGCAGTTTGTGTAGTGTGAGAGTCAATTTAATGGAAGGGTGACCTCTGGTGGCGATCGAACTGAAGTCCATGGACAGGATTTGTGACAGTATGCTTCATGCATATTCAGTAAAATATCATTACAAAAGCAACCTACTATTCTTTAACTTTACAAAATATATGAATTGAGTATGGCAAATGTGGTTTAATGGCACTATTAACAATTTGAATAAAGGCTTTTTGTTTAGTTTTAAGCAACTTCTTAAATGAAAATTAATTATGTCATTCTAAAAAACACAGATAATGGCTTCACCGCACACCCAAATGAATATGATGGATCATCAGATTGAGCAAAACATATTCTGCACACTCCTCTAAAACAGTAATTACTTAAAATATGTAAAAAGCTGTGGAACTGGAAACACAGTTTTAGCACTGTTTTCATAATGAAAAAATGCTGTCATTAACTGAAGCCGTGTTTGTTTATCTTTTGTTTTGTTTATTTCCTAATAAAATGAACATTCTTGGATTCAATCCCAACAGATTTTCACACATTCCTGTTGGTTTGTTCTGGCACAAACCTTCTCGATGACTCTATTAAATATTTGCAGCACGGTGGCTATAACTATGACTATAGCAAATAACACAGTTCAAATGATCAAGTACTTTACATACATATTTGGTTTGTTTGTTTAGATGTAGTTTTATGCTTATTATTTTGCAACTTCCTGTTGTTGCAGCTGTTTCTTCTTCTTCTTCGTTACTCAGTCGAAATGCAAGACACGGCAGGACATGTGATCTCAGAATATATGTAATTATTTGTAAAAAGCTGTATAATACAAATTGCTTTTTTCTAGTCCTCTCATATGCCTGGAGTTTTCACCTCACGAGACTGTACAACATTTTAAAAAGATTTATTAGTCCTATTATTATATAAGTACTTCTTTTTAATGAGTAAAAAAATTATAGAGTGCATCAATCAATGTGAGCTTTTAATGAGTGATGACAAAACCTTGAACAAATTAAGCTCTTCTGAGAGTTACTGAGTTTTCTATGGGTCTGTATAGATTAATCTGTCCGGATTTAGCTTTCCTGCAGTCATTTATCATCTGGCAAGGAGTTGCAATGCTTTCCTAAGTGTGATAAATCTACAAACGTTCCACATTCACCAAATATTGTGTTTATCACAATTGCTTGGTTTTACATTTGGGTGTGCTTTGTTTTTGCCTATAATGTCCTCGACCCCTCCAAGAGGCTGAGGGGGGATTTCGGTCATGGAAATGTGAGTGAATCCCATGCACTTTAAGCAGGATAACGCCTTTCTTGGTTTGCCCATAGTGAGCTATTTTGCCTTTGTCGGTCCTGGAGGACACATCCATGCTGACTGTGTGTTCTCGAAGGCTAGTTTTAAGTCTCAGAAGCTCTGCTCTACTTTGATCTGCTTATGTAAGAACATTAATGTAAGACAAACTGCGAAACAAGACTTATCATATGAATGAGCTGTTATTATTAAAGGGAATGCTGTGTTAAAGTTATGTAGTTTATATTATGATTGAACAAGCTTACGCACAGTGATATAAAGAGAACTGACAAGATCGATTGACCTATCGTGCCTCACCGGTAATCTCAGGAAATCTGCGTGCAAGTTTCTCTCCTGGGCATGACTAACTGTTGAGAAATGGCTGCCTGTGCTCTTGCCTGACCTTAATATGGAGTAGTGCTGTTGGCATGACGCCCAAATCATGGGAAAATTGTGTAAGACCTGTGTAGGATCTTCCCTGTGGTGCCAGCTGATGCCTCGTGACTTGCCTTAATATATTTGCATCATCAGGCATTTGGTGTCGGTTGATAAATACATATAGCCATAAAAATGATGACAACAACACAACGCACACAGTGTTTAACTAAGCAAAGCAGCAAAATGAATCATCATTACAGAAGCAAAAAGAAAGAAAATGGGGACTGGGATCTGTTGTGTGATGGCTTAAGCGTGAAAATAATCCCACATTTCTTCTTCATTATTTGTATACATGTTAGAAGCATATAAGAAATCATACAAATAATTCAATAAACTATACACAAAAGCAACCCAGGCCCATTGGAAAAATATGCCTGTGGCGACATTTCTGCAAAATGATATCATGTTGTTTCTTGCAGAATTTGTGACACTTTCAAAGTGAAATGTCCACTGAGTGGCGCTTTCAGTTTTATCCAAAACAGATTAATGTAAATCTGGCAAAAGTGTATTGGTTGTATGTTGTATGTATCGTGGCAGTTCGGAAATGTCCGTTGAGTGTCGCAAAAAGGTTAATGCTCTATCACATTTGAACACAATGAACCAGCTACACTAAACCTGACCATAACCAACACTGTTAACAAAAATACACTTGCTGAAGCAACCATGTCATTTTAGCTTATTTTTAAAAGTTTATGTGCTCTTCATGACTTGTGTTTCACTGGACTCGTATGAGTGCTCCACATCACAGAGCAGTGCTGTACCGGGTGAGCTACCGAGCAAGTTTACTATATCAGAAAAGCCATACATATGGAGCTGATTATGTGATGCAAATGTAAAATGTATTGGTTTACAAATCATACACTATGGTAAAAGTGTTTAGAGGTCATAACATAGTATCTGTGGAAGGAACGGTGTGAAAATAAGTGTTTATCAGTCCATAATCTGCTCTGTAATCAAAATTTGTGTAAAAAGAGGGAAAAGTTGTTGGTGTTTTACTGTCACTAGTCACCTAATATTTTTGAGAGCAAATGGGAAGAATAAAGCTTTTTTTCTATTAAAGCATGCATTAAAGTAATGTTATTTCAATGGTTAAGGGGGTTGAAGTAAAGTAATCATTATTGAAAAAAATGGCAAAATAAGTAGTGCATTTTCCATTTTGTTCTTTTTTTAACCTTGCTTGTGTGAATCTCTAAATGATGATGGCACATTATGTACAAAACAAGTAAATTCATTTTTGATTGTCTCCAGCAGAATTATGCTGATTATTTTAGACACCTCCAGCCAGACCAGCCCTGCAGGTAAAGTCCATCATGAACTAAAGTCTCTGATGTTCCCAGGATGCTTCAGCATCTCATATACTGTAACTTTTCTATCTCCAGTTGCATTGAAGCTTACAAAGCAGGAGAACAGCTTCTTCTTGTCTATAACAATCTGTCCAACACCTGCAGTACTTCTGAAGAGAACAGCTTACAGTGTGCAAATCATATTACTGGCAAATATCAGGAGAGACAACTGAGAATAACTCTGGCTAATCTAAACCTTGATCACATGAAGCTCTCAAATGAGAATACAATATGCTTTCAAAAACAAAATAAAAATAGTTACTGAGTTGATGCTGCTTTACATATACCTAGATGTGCCTTTAGGCTACACAGTATGAATGGATTTTTATGTTTGTTATGTGTGGAGGACAGCAAGGTCTTTTATTATTGCTTTTAAAATAGTTCAATCATGACAACTCTCGGAACATTTTAGCATGGTGATGGATATGACAGTGTTAATGTATTTGGTCTTGGTGGAACAGATCTGCTACGCTGCTGCTGAATTGCTGCTACTGTTGGTTATTGCTGTAGTTGTAGATTGCTGCTGCTGCAAGCAAGTACAGGAACTTGCTACTGCCAATGCATATGGCGATACGGTGCCATGAGTATTTAAGACATACTGCTGCTGCACAAATAGCATATAAAATAACCCCGTAGCAGATCTATACAGGTGGAGCTGGGGAAGGTGGAGGGTTTCAGAGAACTCTGAAAGCGCGCTGCAGGAATCTCAAGTGAATGCTAGCCAGCCATATAAATGCAAGGCAGTAAGCTCATTGGCTGCATATGCAGCATGAACCAATCAGCTTGTTCCAAGTCGTTTAACTCTCTGAACACCATCAGTTACGTTAACACCCCGTCAGAATGCGCCATCTAGAGTTTCATGACTGAACTATATATTTCTGTCATGACAACTCTCGGAAAGATTAGTATGGTAATATGCATGGCAATGTTAATGTGTTTGGTCTTGGTGGAATAGATCCGCTACACTATCGAGACTTGCTACTTTCAATACATCCACAGACATGCTGCTGTAAACATGCAAGAAATACTGCTGCTTCACTTATAACAAATGTGAAATTACCCCACACATTTAACATATGTGAAATTTCCCCATAGCTGATCTATACAGGTGGAGCTGGGGAAGATGGAGGGTTTCTGAAGCACGCTGCAAACTGCTACGGCAAGCACTAGCCAAGTATTTGAATGTTGAGAAGCAAGCTCATTGGATGTTGATGCAACAAAAACCAATCATCTGCGCCAGGTGAATAATGATGAGATTATATTAGATTGAGTTAGGACCTATCGGCCTGCTCCATCTAGAGTTTCATGACATAACTTTGTATTTCTGTTGGAATATCACTATTCTTTTATTTTATTCAATATGTGTGCATGTCTATTTTAATGAACTTTACAGTTGTATGAATATGCTTTAAAGTGGCATGTTGTTAGCTAACTCGATTGAGTTCCAGTCATGTCCAGATTTGTCAGTTATGGGGTCCCATTTCAAGTTAGAATGCTGCGCTGGAACAGTTCTTCAAAACATCAGCATTAGAGTTCACCTCTGGAGACCAAATGTACAACCAAATGAGTGTCAGCAGTATATGCAAAGGTAATGTGATTTATCTATTGAATATCTACTCTGCCTAGTTAAACTGAAGAGAAGGTCCTTAAAGTGTCCTTGTTTGAAGGTTTCCTGAAGGTCTTTTGTCTTCTGCCCAGAACATGGAGTGGATTGTCAAGAGCTGGCATGATGCCCTGCATCAGAAACAAATTTCCCCTGTTGGAGTGAAATCAATTATTCATGAAGTTTGCATGGAGTGTTGAGAATGAGCGCAGAAGTGAAGGCGAGATGAGAGGAGCGGAAATGGGATTATGGATTGTATTGATTGATAGCTTTTTTTTGTGTGCCAACACTGACTGGATTCCTTACTGACAGAACAAAACTGATTAAGCACACAGTATGTGAGTGTTTCTTCATCTATGGCCATTTTGACCTTGTAGACCTTTAGAAAATACTGTAAACTCAAACTTAAAACCCACTAGTCGATTCAGTTTGTATTAAATAGTCATTTTTCTAAAAAAAAAAAAAAACACAGTTGACTCCAAAGGTTAAAGTGATAAGGTTATTTTCATAGCTAGCATATTATGTTTCCCAAATACACCCATGTGAAAAAGAAGTACACTTTATCATACGCTTAAAAAAAGAGTGCTTATTTCAGAAATAATGTACTTTAAAAATATATATTTAAGTGTGAACTGAATGTAATGTTTTCAGACACATAATTGCATGTCAATTAAATGAAAATATAGATTACATTTATATTATAGCTGAACTTAGCTTTTGGGGTTTTTTGTATTTTTTACCCACTTAAGTAGGACTTAAGTATGAATTTATATGTAATTTCATAATTATAATAATTGAAATATGGTTAAAGGGTACTGACAAATTTACTAACAAGCATTTAAACTAAAATATACTTTAATGTAATTTCTAGTGAAACGTGTTTGACATGTATTTAAATATATTTGAAATTACATATTTAATGAAGTTGAAGATTATTGTATATTATAGCTATGTAATATTGAATAACACACTACAACAACACATGAAAATGTGATGAGATTCAGTCGATCAGAAATCTCTTTTATCTCATGAACCACTGAAAGACCAACACTAACATCGGTAAGAATAATCTTCATACAATACTTCTAAAACATCTTAGTCTAAATGAAAGAATTTGCCTGAATCCGTGTAAACCGGCTTCCATCCAGTTTCCACAGTCAATAAACTCTCAAATCGGAAATGGGCTCAGATTATATGACTAAATCATCTGTAATGATTTGTGGGGAGTAGAAACGATTTCGAATAATCTTTCTGCAGCTCCTCTGGGAAATTCACTGCTTCCTTCAAGCTGTTCTCATGGGCAATCGGGGCACTGATAAAGCTGTGGATGAAAAGGTTCATCAAGGAACAGATGATTCATTGTGACGCATTGATATACCCTCACTCTCCTAATAAATATAGATGTATTGTCCTCCCACATGTTTGAAGATTTCTTTCATTGACTGAAATACCATCCGTCCCCTTCATTATTGTAACTCTTGACCCAGAAAGGTCATCTGTGGGGATACATCTATATGGATCAGGCTCAATGTCAATAAAGCCATGGCAGTTTCCTATTTATCCCATTCTACTGACCTACTTTAAGATTTTGTTTACTTATACTGATCATGCATTTTTCATGGGTCACCATTGAGAGTGCAGCCAGGGGATACGCCAGCGATTAGGAATTATAATCAGGTGCTGGTAGCAAAAGAAGAAAGAAATTTGCATCCCATCATAGTTCAACCAGCCTTTGCACAGCCTGCACAGGCCCCTGGGTCAACTGGAAAAAATGGGCACCTGCGTGCATGCTTTTCTAAGAAGGGTCTCTTTAATATGCAAGATGGTACCCAGACTTTCATGCCAGAATTAGCTGGCAGGAAGTTGGATAAAGGTTTTCCATGGATGCCTAAACAAGCAGCTGTTGATCTGGCAGGCTGGCATGGATGTATTTGGGGGCGTGAGTTTGTTGCTGCATAGCTGCATGCTTTATATGCTGGTGAAACTTGAGGTTCTGCTCAAAAATGAGCTATTCTAGGATTTCAGTCACTTCAGTTGCACATGTTGCCTCCAGCTTGTTGCATCCACTGCAGATTCATTGCAATCGACCCGCAGAGGAGAAATCAATTGCAAGATGTAAAGGTTTGGAGAAAATGCAAGCTTTGTTCCATAACCTAGCAGGCAGCATCTTCAAAGAGAACATCCTATGCAACATGGAACTTCATGAATTACCAATTTGGAACACTCTATCAGGCAGCAACTCAAAATAACGTTTTGGGTAGTGTAGTTCTTCATACAGTTGTGGTACTTTAAAATGCACACAGAGAAATTGGGTAAAACAGAAATTTGGATAATATTACATTTTTTTTCACTTCATCTGCCATCTTGGGTGAATATTTTTACTGATTTTGTCGCAATGCTTTATGGGATACATTTGATGCTGCCTTAGAATTTGGCCAAAAGAAGACATCTTAAGCCCATAAGACACCAAATCAACATCAAAGAACTAGCAGTGGCGCTAGTTGAGATGCATGCATCTGGGCTAAAAAGTTGCGCTTGAACACACAAAGACTACAGTCAATGGCCAACTAGAACATACATCCTGTGCCTGAGTGAGTGGAAGTAACTCTCCATACCAGCAGGTGGCAGTAGTCTATATTCATCATTCAAAAAGGTAAATGAAAAACTAGGACTGTGGATATACAAACCATAAACAAAGCAGAACTTGCTTACCATTTTGAATATACAGTAACTCATGTTGACCAGTTGGTCTTCACTTTCTTCATTCCAGACAAACGTCAATATGAAAATATTTGCGTATTGGAATACTCAGGTAATATGAAGATCATTAGAGCGTTCTGTGTTTGACCCCTTGACTTCATTGTTTACTTGACTTCATCACTTTTATTTTTCTTCTAGTGCACTGGTTTGCTAAGCTAAACAGCCAGTCAGGGGTGTGTTTCCCAAAAGCAACTATGGTTACAAGTTTCATTGTAACCAACAGAGTTCAGCAGAACTTGCAATCATAGTTAGTTAACAATGCTTTTGGGAAACCCCAGAGCGATTCAATAAGCTCAATCGGGCAAAAAAGCCAGCGTCAGGGTCCGACTAGTGCCACCGTTGTGGAACATAACATAAAATCTGAACTGAGAGATGCTCAACGTTGGTTCGATGTTGGCTGACGACCAACTATCAGCTTGGTCTATCAAAGCCTTTACCTTTTGAAACAACTTTTGCATCACATGTGCACGTTCATTTTAATGATATTTAGTCAAAATCCACACCCCTTGTGAAAAACCCAACTTAATCAGGCTAGATGTGCCAACACAATTTGTAACATGTTTGGCAATTTGTAATCGTTGTATATTTTGGCGAATTTGTGGCTAATCCGTATGAATTTGTATAGTCTCATTCCTATGCTTTTGGCCAATCTGCTTACACCCCACACGTAGGGGGCTTACACTTTTACAATTTTCATGCGTTTCATATTGTACAAATTCATACAATATCACTACATCATAGTTACGTTTTCGCATGAGATTGGGTTGGATGTGCAGTAGCTGTTGTATGGAAGCTTGGTCAGTTTACCATGATTAGATTTCAGCAGTAGATCTTAGAGGGAAGCCCAAAGGGAAGTAATGGTCAGGTTTGAGCTCCTCTCAAGGTGGAGATACATATATCTGTGCAATACACTTGTGAATAGGAGGGATGCTGGAAGATGTGTATGTTGGGGGAAGGGAGTATATTTCAGGATGATGTGGAGGAAACACAATATGTCCAGTAATGGCTCGACTGTATGTTATTTAGAGCAGCATGATGTGCACTAGCTTTCAAAAGCTTGGAATTACCTAAACATGTTCATGTTTAGATGAAAACTGGCACGTTGAGATAGATAGATAGATAGATAGATAGATAGAATTGTTCTATTCCTTGAATTTTCCATTTGCAGCTATTACAGCTTTCAGAAATGTTCTAGCTGTGAGGTTTTGAGGGTAAATTTCAACCCACGCCTTCTGTAGCAACTCTGACCTTACACTTAAGCGCGTCCCACAGGAGCTCAGTGTGGTTTAAATCAGGCAATAGTGCAGGCTAGTCCATCAAAGACAGTACTCAGTACTCTCAGAAACTCCCTGTTTCTTCCTCAAATAGGTTTAGCATTGCTCAGAGGTATGCATCGGATCTTCGTACTACTGCATGATGAAATTTGAACCAATCAAGCACTGACCACAGGGGACGGCATGACATTGTGAAATAGAATGGTAACCTTTCTTGTTCCTTGCACTCTGCATCAATCTCGCAGCTCAGCAGCACCAAAGCAGCCCCATACAATTACACTTCATTCATGCTTGACAGAAGTCATCAAGCATCCTTTCATTTGTTGTCTTTCACATGCGCTCTCTTCCTTGATTTAAACCCCTCAAACTCATTTGTCCAGAGTACTCTTGTCAGTCACTCACCATCCAGTGTTTGTTCTTTCGCTCATTTATCGTCTTCTTTTATTTTCCAGTTTCAGCTTTTTAAACATGTCATTTAAAGTCCAGCATCCCTGAGTTCTTTTAATCTGCTGTGTATCTCTGCTTGAGCAGTTCTGGGTCTTTGCCCTCTTTTGAAATTTTCAGTTTCTTGGTAAACGTATGCGTGGAATCACCTTCATTTTTAAAAAATCATAGAATTTTAACGTGGAGTTACAGTATGTTGCAAACCAAGGAAGGAAAATGTACCTTCTTTGTTGAACAGAAGATTGGGTTTCAGGTGTGCTTTTACAAAGGTTTGAGCTGAAAGATCATTAAATCACACAGTTCAATATTGCAATTCGATAAAAATAATTAATTATAAATCAGCAGTACAGTGATTTGCAGCATTAGTAATGTTCTGGAAATTTATTTCAATCCATTTAATGCAATCTTGGTGAATAAAAGTATCAGATTCTGTCAAAAACATTAATATTTCTGTGTATTGTGTGTATATTATGTACTTCTAGTATATGTATGTTCTGGAACAGAACCACTAAATGAAGAGATCAACAGTGTTCTCATTACTATTTAGTTGCTGTAGGGTTGTGACTTAAATTCTTAGGTCTGGGACAAAATGTTTGGGCATTCGACAGAATGTAATGTAACTAAGTGCCAACTGCGTTTAAAAGTTAGTTTTTCCCCAGTTGGTTGTAAACTTTATGAGAAATGGCAACACAATGCCTGGTTTAAATTAAATTGTAAGAAGCAGCAGTGCTACTTGCATTGTGTTATGAATCGTGTTCTGACACATTTTAGAATGCAGCAATGAATGATATCAAGTTTGCGTAGCCAGAAGTGCTTGCATTGAGTTATAGATTACTGGACAAGTGTGTGATCCTTCAGAAATCACTCTAATATGCTGATTTGCTGCTCAAGAAACATTTATTATTATTATTATCAATGTTGAAAACAGTTTTGTTGCTTAATATATTTGTGAAAACCATTATACTTTTTTTTCAGGATACTTTGATGAAAATAAAGTTATCAGAATAGCATTCATTTAAAATCTCATTTTGGTAGCAAATGTTTTACTGTCACTTTTGATCAATTTAATGCATCCTTGTTGAATAAAGTTAATTTAATTTATCTTATTAAACCCAAACGTTTTAACAGTAGTGTGTTTTTCCCCCATATCCATTGACTGTAATCACTGTACAAAACATGCATTTGTTCGTTGCAAATCATTTAAAGGCACTGTCACACTTGCTATTTTTGATATAATAATTTTATTACAAAATTTAGACCTTTTTCATCTTTCAGTGCTGCCATGCTTTTAGCATATAACAATACAGTATAAAATCTCAACCCAAAATGAGCTAATTAAAAGCAGTTTTTTCATTTATGCTGTTGCAGCATTTAGATGTTCATGCCGTTTCTGTACACGTAACATTCCTTGAAAAATACAAACACCTGCCGAACACGGCACAATTAAAACGACTTTGAATTACCAGCCTATTCTTGCAGACCGTTTGAATTGTTACGAGGTGTAATCAACATAACGTTTCTGTAGTTATACAAGGAAAGAAAGAGATAAATAGAAGTACACTGCAAATAATGACAAAGGTGTCGAGATCTGATCTTTTCAACAGCCCAAGGCACCCAGGCTTGAAATATGTTGGAAATTATCAAGTTATTATTTTTTTTACAAACCCACACACACATACACAGACACACCAACAAAAAAAGAACAAACAAAAATGCTTAAGCAGGAGGTGATAAGACAGAAGAAAAGCATGAGAAAAAAAAGAAGAAGAAAAGAACACACTCAGCTTTGCTTCTTTTACATTCTACATCCGAAGTTCACAGTGAGTATCCCAGGCAGTGGGTAGATCTATCTAATAATCCTGATGGGGAACATTAACCTAAGTGGTTCAGAAATCTACTGCGAGACTACATGGCTTCCTCTTCGAAGGAAGTGGTCTAATGATCCAGGCTGTAAAGATGGAAGTCTGAGCCGTATCATGTTAAGTAGTTTTCCGGTAAGGCGTTGCTTGCCCAACAGACAACCAGAGAAGAGCAGAACCACGGTGCCTTCAAACTAAGACCAACACCAGCATTTGCCTTCAAGGTCCAGAAACAAATGACAAAAACGTGATTGTTTTAAGTGTTAAGAGACAAGAAATATTGAAATATCTAGAAAAGTCCAGTTGATTTTGATGTCTATGTTTGTTCTTGATTGACAATGTTCTTTAAGGATGCATGATTTGGTAACAGACACCTGGAAACTAATATCTCTCATTGGCTGGGAGATTTCTGTGCTCTTTAGTTCAGTTGGCGACAGGCCTCAAATGTCCATTTCGAAGCCCCTCCGTAGACCTCAATGCTGGTTTCCAACCAAGAGAAGACGTTCCCCACTTGTGCTTTGCTGCTGCATGTGGCCAGGTTATAAATCTCTCCCACGGACAGCTTTCGGTCCCAGATGTTGAAATTCGCCATGTCACCGACAAACGCTTGAGTAGCATCAAACCCTCCGCCGAGAGTATCCTGCAGGTGGATAACATTTATTTGAGATGCTGATAAAATAAACGCTGAATGCCTTCAAAGGCATATGATTGGTCCCTGTTAACCTTTGAAGCTAATCTGCCCATAAATGATTCATATGTGCTTTTCATCCCTACAGGCGTCTTTGAAGGTCTCTGCATTTCAAATGGGCCAAAATCTTGTTTATTGGTTGTTTTATAGAGTGTTTTAGAATTGACTGTTTTCAATGAGATCTTCTTATAATTGGCTCTGTTCCTAAACCTTTGGTTGCCTTCTAAAGGTGCGGTGATATTGCCATTGTTTCGTGGGTGAAATCAATAGGAATCCACCTGATCAGGAATTTCAGATCAGGGCAAAAGATTTGATTTGTTGACCAACTGAAAGCTGTTTGGTTTGAAACTGACTTCTGTGTGTGCTTCATATATCGCTACACTATTGACAATAGACATTGAACCTTTTTCGGCTGCATGTGAAACCTCGTGGAAATTTCGCTAATGTGACCACACCTTAGAGCAGCATCCTAACTAAAATGCAACCTCACAAGTGAAAATTCCACATGGACAGTTATGTAGGGTGACCATACGTGCCATTTTACCAGGACGCGTCCTGACCAGGATTTCTATATTGCCTAAAATATCTAGGTTTTGGCTTGTTTGCGTGTGCAGACCGATGACATCGTATGACATCAAAGTACCATACAGACGGTTATATATTTCGAAACGCTCTCGAGGTACTTTGATGTCAAACACTGATCGGTCTGAGCCGCACTGCTTTTAAGTCGAACACACCTAATATGTACGCGTAATTGCATCGCTTTGACCGTAGATCCCACCTTCTCACACGCCATGATTGGTCCATTATGTACAATGCTTGCATGTTATTTCAATTTAGCCAAAACTAGGTGTTTTACAAAGCAGCAATTAAACTTCCTAACTTTTGGAACAGCCTATGCCTAAGAGAAAGCCTACAATGCCTTAAAATACAGCTACGTGGGCAGCTCACTATGTTTTGGAACAGAGCCACTGTGCATTCTTCACTCATCATTAAATCATTGTTGTGTAACATCCTGAACTACCACGCCATACTTTGCCATATTGATGAGTGAATTAAGCTTAAACAGAGGATGCATACCTGCTCTTGTCCCAGAATCAATACCCCTTGTGGTTTGATTGGATGGTATGGGGCCAGACTGTCCCCATTTCCTCTCATTACACCATCCTGGTAAGCTTCCCACACTCCGTCTCGAGTGGTCCATGTGATGCAAATGTGATGCCATTTCCCATCATTGATCAGGAAAGGCAGCTTAGCAACCTACATCAAAAGAGGGCAAAAACCAGTAGAAACTTAAACATCATGTTCATTTGGATGCAGAGCAGACTGCCTGCTTTGAGTATTCAGTTTGTAACTACACTGAAAAAAACTAAGAAAAAGTTAAAATACGACTAAATGTTTAGTTTAAGAACGGCCAAATCAATGGTATTGAAGATTCGCAATAGTTATTTTATTATGTATCTATTTTATTTTAATCTGCGGTTTTCTGTCGAGTAATGCGTCTTTTAAAAGAGGATTATGCGCCACTGTTTGGCACCAATTTATTTAGAACATAGTGAGCTGATGTATTCTAAAATAAAATAAAGTTGTGAGAATCTATTATTTCATATTGATATAAACATCACTAAATTAAATTTACATGTCAAAATCCAGAAGTTTTTTTATTTATTTATTATTATTACATGCATAACAATTAAATGCGTTATGATGTTCATTAAGAAAAAAACTAAGAAAAAGTTAAAATACGACTAAATGTTTAGTTTAAGAACGGCCAAATCAATGGTATTGAAGATTCGCAATAGTTATTTTATTATGTATCTATTTTATTTTAATCTGCGGTTTTCTGTCGAGTAATGCGTCTTTTAAAAGAGGATTATGTGCCACTGTTTGGCACCAATTTATTTAGAACATAGTGAGCTGATGTATTCTAAAATAAAATAAAGTTGTGAGAATCACAACACAGTTCCATCTGCGTTCTCAAATAAATCCACTGTTTCCGACATGGAAGAAACCGCTCCAGGACAACAAACATACCTCCAGGTTTTCCAGCCTCTGCTTGAGTGACTGTAAAGTCCGCGAGAGTTGAGCCAGTGTGTCCGTCGGACCCCTCGACACATCTCCCATTGTGTTCTTAGTGCCCATTTCCTTCCGTCGTCCGGGCTCAGACGCGCTCTGACTTTCGCACCTTGTCAGCTTGGAAGTCAGTTCCCTGATGGTTTCCTTCTGGTTCATGATTGTTTCCTTTTGTTGCAGCACCGTCTCTCTGAGTTGCATGACCGTGCTCTTGAGATCCTCCCCAGGCACGCTGTTCTGCAGTGTAGCGGCGCATATGTCCATATCCTTGGGCACGGACGTGCAAATGAACTGGGTCTGTCCAAAGTCCTGGCTCATCCCGTCCGCCAAAAGACAAGAAAGTATCAAAAGTTTCCAGTGCATCCCTCTCGCTCCAGCCTCCATGTCGTGTTTGTTTCCGAAGTCTCTTCTGGACAAGTGATTTCAGCAGCACTCTTCCTCTCTGACAGCTTGTGCTGGTTGTAATCTGGTTGTGGTGCGCCTTGGCTTTATATAGCACGCGTATCTGCGGCGGTGAGCTGCATCACGCGCCTGATCATGATCTCCCGCCCTTGGATATTAAAGCAGAAAAAAACATCCAGTAAGTCAATAAAACTAGTTTTGACCCCAGCGGACGGATTTTCAGTTTTCTAAAGCTCAATTAATTCCACACAATCATTGGGAGATTTTCGTCTTTGCGGGAAAAAAATAATAAAATAAAATAAAAATACATAAAAGTATGATTTATTTTTTTTTATTTAGAGAAAAAGAAGTTTAATAAACTTAGGCAATATAATAGGCCTATATTTTATAGTAAGGTATTGTTGAAATTCTGTTTATTAAAAGTACCAAGTATAAATATATAATTATTAATTTATGGGAAAAGGGGCATTCCCAGAATTTCTTATTTGAACAATCATAACATATTCAATTAAAACAAGAAGTTAAGTTACCAGAGCACATTATTTTCTTAAACCACTCAGTGTTCTCTTAGGAAAAGAAACAAAGACTGAATAATTGCTCATCAGAATAAGCACTGTTATTTTTCCACAGAAAGCTTATTTATTATTTATCAGTGTTGCATTAGCTGGAAAACAGTCTCTCGCAGTATTATTTTTTAAGCATTTGTCTAAAAAAAGTTTAATAAACTTAGGCAATATAATAGGCCTATATTTTATAGTAAGGTATTGTTGAAATTCTGTTTATTAAAAGTACCAAGTATAAATATATAATTATTAATTTATGGGAAAAGGGATTGTTTCTTATTTGAACAATCATAACATATTCAATTAAAACAAGAAGTTAAGTTACCAGAGCACATTATTTTCTTAAACCACTCAGTGTTCTCTTAGGAAAAGAAACAAAGACTGAATAATTGCTCATCAGAATAAGCACTGTTATTTTTCCACAGAAAGCTTATTTATTATTTATCAGTGTTGCATTAGCTGGAAAACAGTCTCTCGCAGTATTATTTTTTAAGCATTTGTCTAAAAAATACAAATATAATCAAATCAATTTACTTTTTCATTTATTGAGTATAAAAGAGGATCTAAAATAAATAAAAATCATGTCTGGTTAACTTTGCAATAACATGAGCTTCTACAGCATCAAATTAACAGGCTGTGTGATCTTTCTGTATTGATTTAGAAACATTATGCTGCCATTTCCTGTCTGCTTTGTCCCCTTCACTAAATGGGTGTCTGAAAAGACTCATGAAGACAACAGCTTAATTAGTGATGAAGCCTAATTGCAGTTTCACAATGATTATTGATCCTCTACCGCAGCACGCATGCAGTGCATCACTGACGATAACATCAGTTCCAGCAGTTCTGTCATTGCGTAGTTTGATGGGTGTAAAATCTATTTGCAGCAGCTATAGACTACTCTGACAATGGCCATGCTTGTGTGACATTGCACATCTCTCATGACATCACACTGGTAGCTTTTTTCAGTGTTGCAGTGTGAACACCAAAATGCATCATGGTGGACTTAAAGTGAATCAAAACTGGCCGTTCCATGAATCAGAACTAATAAACTCATATAGCTAGTGCACATTATTACCTACAAAAAAGGGTATTATGGTAACACGCATAACACTAAAATAATGTAATAAATGAAGCAACAAATTTAACAAAAAACACCCTGATTTGCACATTTTTTAAAAAAAAGTGCATGTTCACGGTTCTCTGACTAGTTAATGGTCACAGGACATGCAGGTAAACAAATTAAATATTAAATCATGTTTAGTAAGTGTTTTATTTTGATTGTAGTTATTTTAAAATAATTTAAACTATTTTAAAATTATTTTTCTTTCTCTTTGTATTTTTATACGGTACAAGGTTATCCTAAATCAATGTGATAAACGAGATAGGTCAAAAGTAATCTAAAAGTAATTAAAAAGTAGTCCAATTATGATACCTAAAATGTGTAATGTAATGGATTACATTAACTACAATTTTGGTCATGTAATTTGGCTACAATTTGTAAGTAATCTACCCAGCGCTGATTAAACTAAATATAACATTTTTATTTTTGGATATGAATTGTTTCTTTATTATTTAAATGCATTTTGCTTCCACAAATAATATAGGTTTTACAGTTTAGCATGCTTTTATGCATTTATGCCCGCATTTATGCATGTAACCATGGTTCCCCGAGACGCTGCATCCTCTAGCTGACACTATGGGGAATGCTGCCAGCATGTCTGAAGCACATGTGCAAAAACTCAAATCCTATTGGTCCACGTGGCCTGTGACGTCATAGGCGGGTGCCTGGAAGTATAAAAGAGCACCTGCTGAATACGTAACTAACTTAGTTGTCTGAAGGAGACGTAAACAGACAGACCAAAGGCATGGCGAGGGGACGCAACATCTTGATCCCTCTCTGGGAATCATGGTTACATGCGTAACCCGAGACATTCCCCTTCTAGGGAACTTGCGCTGCATCCTCTAGTGCAGCGGTTCTCAATTCCAGCCCTCGCGTACCCCCGCTCTGCACATTTTGTATGTTTCTCTTATTGCTTCAGACGTTTGTTATATTTGACTGTAAGTGCTCTGCGAAGTGGACATTACCGGATATTCCTCCATGATTCCAGTTTGAAGGGAGCGTATATGTT
>NW_015637528.1:168823-190478 GCF_001515625.1 Sinocyclocheilus rhinocerous
TTCGTATGTGTGTGAAGACGCTGCAGGCAGCGGCGCAGCGCAAATCTGTAAATGAATATTCCGAAGTGAAGTAAACTTCAATGGATTTCCCCTGCTTAGGGAGTAGGGAGCAATGGACACTGTGTATGGACCATGTCAATCGGAACACAGTTCATGCACAGAGCTCACTTCTAACGAGATGATGATCTGAATCAGGTGTGTTAACAAAGAGAGACATGCTAAACATGCAGAGCGGGGGTACGCGAGGACTAAAATTGAGAACCGCTGCTCTAGTGGACACTATGGGGAATGAAATGCCAACTATGCCATGCTGAGGCGCATGCCTGTCCACCCAGTGAGAGACCAAGGAGGTGAAAGACACATACCTAACCCTTTCCTCAGAAAGGGGAAAAGCCACTGATGCCCTGGGCCGCTCAAATAACTTGGGAAATGAAGAACCCGATTTGATAAAGGGGAACACCCCAACCCAAAGTAAGAAAACAGCTATGTTCAGATAGCTATGCTATGTGAGCAAAACTAGCCTGAATACACAAGACCACTGAAGAGGCAAACTGAAAAACCTCTAGATAAGAGCTCAAAGTGATCACTACTTATAGCCCGAGTAAGGGGAGTTGTTGCTGAGCTAGAATACAGCTATCCTCAGATAGCTATATCCTAAGGGTCTCATGAAAGGCTCGTAGACCAAGATAAACCATATACAGCTAGCCTTGGATAGCCAGGTAAGACCTTACTTCAAAAACTGCCTAAAACAACATAAAGTGGGCTACCTGCTTACAACCCTAGCAGGGGAGATAGCACAGTTTAGGCAAGGGCTCAAGGAGACCGCTACTTAAAGTCCCCTAGGACATAAAGTCATTGAGCTAGCACATAGCTATCCTCAGATAGCTATGTACCTAGAAAAGGGCTACCAGAAGGGGGAATGACTGAAACACTTTCATTGTCGTCACCAACCACATCAATCTCTTCATCATCATTCTGACTAGAAGAGCCCAGCAGCGTGCTATCGGGATCAGATGACTCTAAAGAAAGAGTGTCTGGATCCCGAGCCGCGCTCGACCTGCGATCCCCATGAGTTTCCATCGTGCCTCGGCAGCAGTGGGACCCGACCCACGAGGCACAGACGCTTGCCCCTCTTCACTCGAGAAGAGAGACAAACATGATCGGCGCTTCTGCATAGTGAAATTCTCACAATGTGCACATTCGTAGCCCTCGAGCAGCAGACGTGCGTGCTCCTTACCCAGACACATTACGCACAAGTCATGTGTGTCCTCAGGTTTCAAAAACCTCTGACAAGGAGGTAGGCACTTTTTGAAATGCTCGCCAGGTTTCAGAGACATAGTACACACTGCTATCAGACAGACTGCTCCTGAAGACAACAAAAGTTGGTGACGTATTCAACAGGTGCCCTTTTATACTTCTGGGCACCTGCCTGTGATGTCACAGGCCACGTGGACCAATAATATTGGAGTTTTTGCACATGTGCTTCAGACACCGGTCATGCTGGCAGCATTCCCCATAGTGTCCGCTAGAGCAGTGGTTCTCAAATCTCTCTATGAAGTACCCCCAGCACTGCACATTTTGTATGTCTCCCTATATCTGACACACCCAATTTCAGGTCATGCAGTCTCCACTAATGAGCTGATGAGTTGAATCAGGTGTGATAGATGAGGGAGACATACCAAATGTGCAGGGCTAGGGGTACTCCAGGACAGGTTTGAGAACCACTGTGCTAGAGGATATAGCACGAGTTCTCTAGAAGGGGAATTATATTTTATAGGCACTTATTGACCATCATTACATCTAACCCATATAAGGGCTCGTCTCAGAGCACATTAAAACAAGAGGTTCAATTATCTAATGATATTAACTGTGAGGAGGAGAGATCTGTGGGCTTTGTATGAGACTTACATAACACACCACACCTTTCAGTTGTCCATATATAACACATTGTTTTTTTTTAATCTCCTTCAAAATCAAAAAGCAGATTTGAAGTGTGACGGCCTGCATACCTGCCCTCTGTGTGGTTTTGTTCAATTTTGTGTTTTCACCTAGGCCCGGAGTCTTCCTCATTATAAAAGCTTCTTACCTTTCCCCTGTTGGTTGGTGTGTGTGTGTGGGGAGTTTGCCTCTGACTCGCATCACCCTTTTATGTTGCTTTCTGCTGGCATTTGTGTTCAATTATTGTTTTGTTTGTTAAATAAATCTGTTATATTTTGATTCAATCCCTGCTTCCCTCTCTTTTGTCATAATCTTTGAGCCAGGTTATGACAAATGGGGGCTCGTCCGGCTGTTTTTGGTTTGTTTTTGTGCTACGTGTTAAGTTGTGCGTTTTGCGGGTTAATTTTGTGAATGAAGTGTCGCAGTGACGTCACTTGCCCGTAGTGTTGGACCGCGTGGTGCAGGTGCAGGTGTAAAGAAAGTTTGCACTGTGATTGTTTGCGTGAACGCGATTTTTGACCGGGGTGCGGGAACATCTAGGTAAGTACTGTAAGTATTCTAAATTAAACTCTTTTTTTTTTTAATAAGGTGCTTCTCTTTTAGGTTTAGTGGCACTACTCTTTTGGGTTTCACCTGATTTGTTTGTGCAGTGTTGCGGTGAAAGTGGGCAGAGCAGTTGTCTCGGGGGCACTTCCGTGGGTTTTGGAGAGGGTTTTTTCTGGTTGCTTTTCCTTCCCATTGGGTTTTGTGCATAATGGAACCACCATCAGTAGCCGCATGAAGACCAGGGTTGAGTTTTTAGGTAGTTGTGGGGTTGAGGTAGTTAGTTAGAGAGGCACACCTTATTTTTAATTTTTGTGTTATAGATTGAGTGCTATTAATCGTGACTGAAATTTCTTGCACATGGTTAAAATGTCTACAGTAGAGGAATTTATGGCATCTCTGTCAAAAGAATTATTAGATCTCTGCACAAAAGAGCAGCTTCTTAAAATAGCTGAACATTATGGTACTGATGTCAGCAGTAATATGCTTAAAGAATGACAAAAGTCATGAGGAGTAATTTAATTGAAAGAAAGATTTTGTCAGAAAAATCGTCTGTTTCATTACCTTTGCTTTCCATGTTGACTTCAAATTTAACATTTGAACAGCAAAGAGAGTTACTTGCGATGCAAATTGAGCACGAAAGGTTTAAATTGAAGGCCGAATTGGATAGGAATTTAGCAGTGGAGAAAATACGTCAGGAAACAATGCAGGCTAGGTTTGATTTTGAACATAGACTTGAAACGGATAGAGAAGGAGCCGCAGCTGGAATAGGTATGTATTCACAGTCAACTTTTTTTGGGGGATGTGGTAATTCTGGTTTTGATGATGTACGAAATTTGCGACTGGTTCCGAAATTTTGTGAAAAAGAACCAGATTCTTTTTTTTTTTTTACTTTTTGAACGCATTGCCGATGCATGTAATTGGCCGGACGCGGCCCGTGCATTGATGCTTCAGACTGTATTAATAGGTAAAGCACAGGAAGCATATTCATCTTTAACTGTGGGGGATAGTCAGGATTATGCAAAAGTGAAGGCAGTAGTGTTAAAAGCCTACGAACGTGTCCCAGAATTTTATAGGCAGCAATTTAGAACCTGGAAGAAAAGCGAAAAACAGAGTCATCTTGAGTTTGTGCGTGACGTACAAATGCATTTTTCACGCTGGTGTTCTGCTGCCGAGGTCAGTGACTTTGAAGCGTTGTGCAACTTAATTGTTTTGGAACAATTAAAAAATTCTGTTACTAATCGTGTTGCAGTTTGTTAGTGAGCAAAAAGCACAGACAGCAACTAAAGCAGCAATGCTTGCAGACGATTATGTGTTAACGCACAGACACATTTTTAGTCAGGATAAGTACCAGTCAAGTTACAATGCGCCAAGTACTAATGTGTCTGACATTTTTGTGCGCCAGATTAAAGGTTTCCAGTCTGAAAATAGAGGTAATGGTTCGGGTGACTCCAATAGATTTTGTCAATATTGCCATAAACATGGTCATTGGAAGTCTGACTGTTATATGCTTAAACCTAAGCCCAAAGCTGTTACAGGTGCTTCGGTTAAAGGTACGGGTGAAGCAGTACCTGTGCGTTCGTCTGATGTGAGTTCTTCTGTACAAATTAGAAACTCTTGTTCTGCAGTGTTGGACTCTTACCAACCTTTCATTAGGAAGGGGTTTGTGTCTTTAGTAGGCAGTGATACAAAAGTGCCTGTAAACATTTTGAGGGACACAGGAGCATTTGATTCCTTTATTCTGGCTGAAGTATTGCCCTTTTCCTTGGAGTCCGAATTGGGTAGTTCAGTTCCAGTTCGGGGAATGGGGTTGAATGTTTTGCATGTGCCATTGCATAAAGTGATGCTTGACTGTGATTTGTTTCAGGGCAAAGCTGAAACAATTATCAATTAACAAATAATTGCGGGCTGTGCACCCAGCATTGCCGATTGAAGGAGTGGCCGTTATTCTTGGTAACAAACTAGCAGGTGATCGGGTTTGGTCTGACATTTTGCCGTCTGTGGCGGTGGAGCAAAAACTTCCGTTAGATGTTTGTCTGATTTTCCTTTGTCTGTATCTCACAGTGAGCTGGTCTCGGAGCAACAGGCGGATTCCTCTTTATTTGAGTCATTTCAGCTTGTTAAACCCGACACTGAGGTAGAGGATAGTGCCAGTGGATATTTTCTCCAGAACTCGCTGTTGGTGAGAAAATTGGTTGATCATAAAGGTAAAGTCCTTGGAAACCTGTTTTTCAGATTGTGTTGCCATCAAAATTTCGTGACGCAGTTCTCAAGGTGGCACACAATGAGTCTGGTCACTCGGGCATTAATAAAACGTATGACAGAGTGTTGAGGCATTTCTTTTGGCCTCGTGTTAAAAAGGACGTGTCCGCTTATATTAAAACTTGTCATACATGTCAAGTCACAGGTAAGCCAAACCAAACGTTAAAACCTGCTCCGTTATTTCCTATTCCTGCAGTGAGTCAGCCTTTTGAGCATCTTATAGTTGACTGTGTAGGCCCTTTGCCTAGATCGAAGTCTGGTGCAAATGACCTACTAACAGTGATGTGTCAGAGCACCCGTTATCCGGCGGCATATCCCTTACGCACTATAACTACCAGGTCTGTGGTTTGTGCACTCTCCCAGTTTATTTCAATTTTTAGTATCCCAAAGGTCGTTCAATCAGATCAAGGATCTAATTTCTCCTCTCATATGTTCGGTCAGGTTTTAAAATAACTTTGTGTCCGTCATGTCCAAGCCTCTGCCTATCATGTTCAGAGCCAAGGGGTGTTAGAACACTTCCACCAAACGTTAAAATCCCTGTTACGAGCTTATTGCACTGAGCTGGGTAAAGACTGGGAGGAAGGTCTTCCCTGGTTAATGCTTACAGCTAGAGAAGTTACACAAGAAAGCTTGGGGTTTTCCCCGAATGAGCTTGTGTAGCGTCTGGACCAATCAAACACACAATATATATTTCGTTAGCTATATTTAACAAATACTCTGTAACACCCCTCAGTTAACAAGCCATATGAGGACCTATGGACCCTTCCCCCGAGATGCGTAACACCCCAGGAAGCCGAACAGGCCCCTGGTTCCATGGCAACCAACGCTGATATCACTGGGTTTATTGTCCGAACGAGCTGATTCGTTACACTTGTGTTTGTGCATAAAGTGCGTGGTCCGTTGGGAGCATTGGCAGATAATTGGAAGGATGTGGAACCTCCTGTAAACCTGATAGATTTTGTGAATGGGTTTCGACATCGCCTTTTTATGGCTGGGATGCTAGAGAAAGAAAAACTGGCGTGGTCTCAGGAAAAAATGAAATTGTGGTATGACAGGCGTGCTGAGCGACGCGCGTTTAGTCCAGGTGACCAGGTAATGGCTCTGTTTCCCGTGGTTAGTTCTCCGTTTCAGGTGCCGTTTGCAGGCCCCTATATGGTTGTGAAGCAGGTGTCCAAGCAAAACTATATAATTTCAACGCCTGAACGTAGAAAGCACACAGCTTTGTCATGTTAATCTTTTAAAACCTTATTTTGCTCGTGCGTTTCAGTCTTCTGTGAGTAATGATCATTCTACTGTAAATCACGCTCATGCGGCATGTCACTGATCCAGCTCCAGTTAAATCTGATTATATAGACATTGAAAATGCATTGGATGAGGTGGAACAAATGTCTATAGATTGTTTTAAAAACTCACAGACTTTGGCTAACTTGGGAAAATTGTTTGCTCATTTGCCAGCCGAGTGTGCGGCGAAATTGACAGTTAATTAATAGCATTCCTATTCATTTAGAACGTATGCGGGAACTTTTTACACATATGGCGGAGGCAAACCTCATGCTCAACCTTGCAAAGTGTGAGTTTGCGAAGCCGACTGTGGCTTATCTTGGCCGTGTATTCGGACAGGGGCGGGTGCCTTCGGTGAAGCCGAAAATTCAGGCGGTGTAGCAGTGTCCGAAGGGTTCCATCGTGTTTGCAGATGCGCTGTCTAGAGCACCTTTAGCGTAACTGTTTTTGTTCTCTGTGTATTCTGCCTTTTCTGGATTCTTAAATTGCTTCCTACGTGCACCAGTTGCTGAACCAGTTTGCCTCTCACGCTCATCACCCTGTTATGTTGCTTTCTGCTGGCATTTGTGTTCAATTATTATTTTGTTTGTTAAATAAATCTGTTATTTTGATTCAATCCCTGCTTCCCTCTCTTTTGTCATAATTGTTGAGCTGGTTTATGACAGAAAGCTTTTCAAATAATTCAAAACGCTATAGATATCTTTTAACAATTTATCCCACCTCCATGTTGTGTAATAGTTAGGAACCTAGGTGTGCTATTTGATAGCAATCTTTCGTTAGAAAGCCACGTTTCTAGCATTTGTAAAACTGCATTTTTCCATCTCAAAAATATATCTAAATTACGACCTATTCTCTCAATGTCAAATGCAGAAATGTTAATCCATGCGTTTATGACCTGACTTGACTTGACTAATAGCAGGGCTGATAGCAGCACTGTGGGCTAATCCATCTCTATCAGTCTAATGATTATATTTTGGCAACCTGTGACAGTCAAGCTGTTTCTTGCACTGCTACATAAACGGATTCACACATAGGTGCCAAAATGATTATTGGAAATTCAAAATATTTCATATTTTTTGTCATTTTCTGAGATCCTTTCACACGTTTGTTTTTTTACGCAGTACAGGCAACAGTAGTAAAATGAAAACACCCTTGAAAATGCAGCGTAATCAGCCCAGGAGATGTTAAATTATGTGAATACTCTGCTGTAGTCAGTTCAATGATATGTCCAAAAGTTCATTGAATTCAAACATCTTCCTTCACAAAACAACCCACTCAAATGACACTTTCATTTAAAAAATATCCTTGGCATATTCTTGACTCTACAAAGTCTAATGACACAATGCCACATAGACATCCACATCTTACTCATCCAAAATTCTGTTTGACTTAACTGTACATTTAAATATCAAATATGTTCTGATTAGATGTGATTTTCATGTTACCTAATTTGCTGCTTAACTACCATAGTACGATGCAGTGTTGAAGAAATGAACCAGCTAGTTCCAACTGAAAATGTAGAAACTTTGTTGCACTTCTGTCGTTCATACCATGTTGGTTAGAACTGCCGTTCATTATGTCATGCAGGTGGTGGAAAAATAACTTCAGGGGTGTGTTTCCCAAAAGCACCATTAGCCAACTATGGTCGCAAGTTCCGTCATTACCAGCATAGTTCAACAGTTTGGTGTTTCTTGAATCCATAGTTCCAATTAACATTCACAAACAGCATTGCAAAGTTGTGAGGTTGGAACAACAGCTCTCGACGTGTGATTACAAGCAGAGTTTCCTGTTTATATGACATGTGGACTTTATAAATACTTAACTTGAGTAAAATAAGCAAGCTTACATTCTGTACAATCTATATCCTTCATTTCTAATATACAAATTTAATTTACGTCTTTTAGCTTGTCAAGAAATTTAAAGAGCCATTTTTGAAGAGTGTGCATGTGCATACATGCTCTACTGTAGTATTTAAGAAATAGCCGATGATTGAATTTGGAAATAAAGCAAAATAACTGAGAAAGATGCCATGTTCATAAGTTACAGCAAAAAAATCTGACATTAAATCGACCTTACACAGAAGTTATTACTCTACAACCTGTGTGACATCATTAACCAACGTGGTTGAACAACAAATTTGTGTCAACATTTTTTTAGGAAACAATCGTGACTATCTAGTTGATTTCTTCGACGATGCAAAACACACCCCAGTTCCGGTTTAAATGTCAAATTACGGCTGTAGATAACAAACATGGCATCTGGGGACTGCTTCCCTGTTTTTATTATCCATTATGTTGAAGGTTTCCTTATGGTACCCCTGTCATCCCTTACCAAAAAGTAGTATACTTCAAGTTTATTTTATTAAGTATACTTAAGTAAAGTTCAAGTATATTTTTAAGTATACTTTATGTAGTAAGTATACAAATATCAGTGTACTAGTAGTATACTTGTAAGTGTACTATTTCAATACTCCTTGGGACTAAATGGGCCCATTTTCTAGTATATAAAAGTATACTTTTAAGTATACTTTTAGTATAACAGTAGTAAACTTTGAGTACACAACTAGTTTACATCTATGTTTTTAGTTTGTACTGCAACTATACTAAAAGTGAACTTATAGGTATACTGATAGTTTACTAATTAAATACTTGAAGCATTTTTAGTACACTTTGAAGTATAGTCTCAGCAAACTACTAGTTTAGTAGTTTTATACTGCAAGTATACTCGTACGTTTTCTTTAAGTGAACTTGGAGCACAAGTATAGCTCAAATATATTTCGACTTTTTCTAAGTATAAGTCAAGTATATTATATTAAGTATATTAAGTATCAAATATATGAAGTATATAATTTTAAGTATATTTCTGAGAAGTACATAAAGCCCATGTCTGAGAAGTACATAAAATTAGACTGAAAGTATACTTTCCTATTTTTTTGTTTTAAAAGAAGTATACTAATAGCACACTTGAATAAACTTATTTTTCTTAAGGGATGCTAGAGCTACTGATACTAACAAGAAACTATCCTTATAACCACAGGTCGAGCTGTAGTTCCAACCACACAACTTTGAGATGCTACTTGAGAATGTTCGTTGAAACTATGGATTCGGAAAACACCAAATTGTTGAACTATGTTGGTACAGACAGAACTTGCAAACATAGTTGGCTAACAATGCTTTTGGGAAACTGGAAACCCTGGTAAATTTTCTGCTTGCTTTGTTAGTCCAAACTGAACAGTGTCCACATTAAAAAAACAAAATCTTTTCTGTGGGGATCCACAATGAACAGAAGACTGTGCATTTCATCATTGTTATTAGATACTAGATTGCAAAAAAAGCCATAAAGTATCGTCACTAATGTGGCTGGGTTTACTCGGCCCATTCAGAAACCCTAGACAGAAACTTATCGGAAAAGAGCAAATCTAATGTACAATTTACTGCTCCCAGAATGAGTTTTCCAAACTCTCTCTCTCTCATTAAGGTCTACGCCACAGAAATTGTTCTAGTTTACTCTTTCACACGTACACATGAATTAATACTCCAGAGCTTCATTAGAAAACACACTTACCCTGGTTGTGGTCGACCACTAAATAATGCATCCCCCTTAACGGCAGAAACACACAGAGTAACGACAGAGATCAATGACTGTAATTCCACATGCTACCTCTCACCTTACCGTACATTAGGAAAAGATGTCAGTATCTTCTGAAGTTGTATTATGGCACTTTGTCATACAGCAGTTTTCGACTGAGGGCCTCTAAAGAGCTGAGGGTTATGAGAGGTTAGCGCACAGTGCTAATAAATGGGAGATGTGTACTTCTTGGCTGCCTCAGCAGAGTTTTTGCGTTTTCCCTGGGCTTAAGTTATGATCCACCAAAGGTCCACTGGCACTGTGAGCTTGTTCATTATCTGTCACTTTGTCCAATGAGGTTTTAATCAGAAAACCTTTCATAACATGATCTCCTTCTAATTTACTTTAGTTACATCTAAAATTTCATTTTTGACCCTCCCTCTACCCCATAAACTTACCCCCCTCCAAAAGTGTTTTCAACTTCAACATGAACACAATAGGTAAATTGTACCTAACAATTCATTAGTTTATTACTAAGAACATAGTATTTAAAGACACCTATAAAGTGGGACCATCTTGTACTTGTATAGGACTATCATGTATTTGCATACATTTGTAATTTCAGTTGTGATGATGAAGTTGTGATTTAGTGCATTTAAAATATATTAACTTTATATGTAATATCAAATAATACACTACAGTCAAAATTACAATCAAGTACTTTACATGTGCTTTAATATGTTAGTCAAGACATCAAAATAAGTGTTCTACTTTTAAGAATGACAAAAGGCTTTAAAGTAAAACTTTCAATTTTACATTATTACAAAGTGCACTTTTAAAAGTGTACTTGAGTGTGGAACATAATCATGAAAGTGTGCTCTAAGTACACTTAAGTAGCTTTAATTATTTATAATACATTATCTGCAAGTACAGATTTTTTAAAATATACTTTTAAGGTTTGAAGTATGTACAAGTGCACATTCAATATTAAGCACACAAGGGGCAATTCCAGGATTTAAATCTAATCATAAGATGTGGCACAAATGAGTATTTCTTATTCAGGAGGCATCTGTATTCACAGAAATCCACACATTTCCAAAGAACTGAGATGTCCGTCATTCATATTCATACTCAAACATAGTTCTTATCATCTCCTGCCCTTTTCATATCTTTCAGGCTAATTATTTGTGCTTTCAGCTACCAATAAGAGTGTAGTTATTTCAGCACCATTTAACACCATTTTTTTGAACCCATTTGGCTGAATTTGGCTGAAAGTCTTTTCTCACAAAATCAATGCAGAAAATTACCGCAGATTCCATCTGGACTTGGTTATTCTTCTGCATGGCTAATTAGCCGAGTGGATTAAGCTATCTATTCTCCTCCCATTATAGCTGTACTTGTTCACTGAGCTGCATGTAGTAGTGTAATCTATTGGTTGATCTTTCCATTCCCCGTTTGCGCAGTGCGTTAATATAACCAAACAATCAAAGAGCCTCAATGTGTTAAAGAATAATGTGCAATGATTTATAGTCTTGCTGGTGCTGTCTGGGGAAATAGGTGTTTGCAATTTTGCAAAAGTGAACTAGTTAGTAATAATATTACCAATTAATTATTTCAAACAGGTTATATTTTGGTTTGCTCCGTAATCCTCCATATTTTATCTAAAAGAGTTTAAGAATAGATGATAGTTGATGGATGGATGGATGGATTGTTTGAGGAACATGAATACAACATGCCTTACAAGTACTATAAAAAGTTAATTTGCCATCTACTAACCTACACCTTGAATTCACCACTGCCACACTGCCCTTATGCTTACATACATTAGTTAAATTACTTCTTCACAGAGGAAAACCCCAATCAAAGCTTCCCTGGGCCCGAGGGCCATGATCACCCCTGCCTGCCCAGAGCAGCATGGATTCGGTCATTCGAGGGTCACCACACTAACTAGAGACTCAAATACCAGCCGAAATGAAAAATACCCTTGAATCGACTAATTAAAGGCAATCTTCATCCCTCGTGGTCACACATGAGCAGCTCACTCCTTTGTCTTTTCATAATATATTTTCCCTTGTGCTTTGCAGATGAATGTGTTTTTAGCTTTTAATAAAGGTTATAATTTTCTTCTTATAGGCATCCTGAATAGATATTGTGTATCATTACAGTGGGATTACAATTATTATTTTGTTTTTCTTCTTCTCACTCATATTCTGTCTCCAGCCACACTGATGGGACATAATTGTTCACTGCGTGTCAGTTGCATGTGCTCACAAATGATCTGACAGTGAGCCTGTTTCACACTCATGGGATTTTAGCTTGAAGATTGATGAGTATTTCTATTTCTTGCCAACAGAATGACAAAACCAGATCAAGCAGGCATTTACATGTCAGTCTTGTATAATCAGACTGTCAGTAAAAAGTCCAGAGTGCAGCTAATCATGGTCAAGAACCACCCACTTTAAACATTCTCCTTTAACTTTGCAACTACATATCAACTCTCAGGACCTACTCTCTCGCTCAGGACTCTGCTGCCCCCCTCTACCCGCCGTAGGGAACCACCACGTCGGCCTGAGGGGGGGACTCGGCCGCCACCCTCTACCCGCTCTAGGGAACCACCACGTCGGCCTGAGGGGGGGACTCTGCCGCCACCCTCTACCCGCTCTAGGGAACCCCCACGTCGGCCTGAGGGGGGATTCTGCCTCCCCCTCTACCCGCCCTAGGGAACCACCATGTCAGCAGAGTTGTCTTGAAGGAAGGGAGTTCAGTTAACGTCCTTTCGATGACACTCTGACTCATTAGTAATTTTTCTAATCGTTTTCTCTGAAGTAAGGGAATTGTAGTTCCCAGACTCGGGATTCTAAGTCCACCCGATTTTATTGGAGCATGTAAGAAGCCCAGAGACGTGTCCTTAGGCAATCGCAGCCATGACCTCACTGATCCTCGAATCATCTTATCGATTCGGGAAATGGTGTTTCGATGGGCACACCCCACTATCAGCTCGTGCAACAGTTTTGGGATCATAAAGTCGCGTACAATCTCTACTCTCTGGTACGGCTTAAGGGGAGCTGTTGTAATTTCATGTAACATTCTCTCCACTTCCTTTGTCTGTTTCGGTGTTGTTCGTCCCTTCCATGTGAAGTGGACACCCAGGTGTGACCTTTGGGTATCAGAGATGTTCATTGTAGGGATTGTTCCGTCAAAGAGAGTCATAGTTACTCCCGCCATTTACCCGCGCTTCATTGAATTTCTTCACTTTGAAATTCAGAGCACTGGGCAGAAATCACATCGTGTCAACACCCGCAGCGGGCCTTCGCGATGCTTCGTTTTAATTAAACAGTCGGATTCCCCTGGTCCGCACCAGTTCTAAGCCGGCTGCTAGGCCCCTCCCCTACTTTCATTAGAGTAATAGTAGACTGTTAGGTTAGGGTTAGGGTTAGTAGAATAAGTTGACTTGTACTTGTAAAGTTACTTATAATCAGTATAATGTCTGTTGGTTGAACATCAATATAAAGTATTTGCAGATAACGTATTAAAAAAGCGGTGTGTTGTCTGCTGGCTTTTCCTCCTCTCTTTGTTTTCTTCCGGGAGTTAATTCTGACCAATTGAAAAGCAGATTAGGAAATATGTTCAGAGACACGTGTGGCCAACAAGTGATGTGGATGTTGTCACTTGACTGCATTTTGGTTTGTTTTAACTGGTTCGGACCAGAGCAATCAGTGTGGTGTGGAAAGGAACCAAAATGTCTGAAAAATGCTACAATGTATAATTTTTTGCCCTTGGTTCAGAGCAAATGAACCAAACTACAGATGTACAAGCACCCTAAGATGTTTGGTTGCAATGCAAGATACTGTTTGTTGAGTTTAACATATATTAGTCATGAAGAAGTTTCTCAACTTGAGACCAAATATGATTCACCATTATGAAACAGACCCACGTTCGACCAGCTTTTACTGTTTCATGTTTTATCAAATCATAAAGCAAGGCAGATATTAAGCAGACAGTTTGTTAATTCTCTGATAGTTGACATGCAGTTGCAAAGTTACGTATAGTTAGTAGAATGTCAAATGTGAACTATCAAAATAAAGTGTTACTACTCAGTCGATCCAATATTAATATGTTTTAATGTACTAAATTGCAACTTCATCCTTATAAATGTGTAACTACACACTGACATGCAAGTTTCAATAGAAATTACAATGCTTTTTAGTTTACATTAAATGCTTGTCAGTATATTTGGCAATATACAACTATATTTCAAAGACAATAGACGTAATTATGAATTTATATATAAATCCTGTATGTCATTAAAGGTGCAGTAGGAGATCTTGGAAAATGCTAACTTTAGCCTGATAGCACTGAAAGCGAATGTCCCACCCTCCCTGCAATCGCCGTTCAAAGCCACGCCCCCTGAACGCATGAACGCACACAGACCAGACGACCAGAGACAACATTACTACAATACATCATGTGTTATTAACCGGTGAGAAAACTTTATAGTACAGTTAGTAAAATTACTACAATACCAGGAAGGAAGGTCAGGTTGTTGATATTTGCCTACCATTCTTGCTCCGTCTGCACAGCGTACGTGTACGTGCTGATGACGTATCCTGTCTGTGCGAACAGGGTGCGCAGAGGTATGTAAATACATATGTTGACAGGCAGGTAGGAAAGCCAATCAAAACGCTCAGACCGAGCGTTTTGATTGGACGAACATTTCTTGGTCCTACTCCTTCCACAGAATATATAAATACATATAAATAGATTTAGACCACTTAACCCTGTACCGCACGCATTATGATAGACCTATAGAAAAAAATATTTGAATCTTTTTTCTTTTCTAAGAATGGCTTAACTTGAAGTGCTGTAAAAAAAAAATTGGAATAGTTTTTTTTATTTGAAGGTACTTTATGATATGTTGCCATACGGCAACAGCATACAATAGTGGATCTAACTTAGAATAAGTGTAAGCTTACTTATAATTCATATTTTTCCTCAGAAATGTTGTTTGTGTTGATATAATTGGTGCTATTATAAGCTTTAACACAGTACTTATAATTGACACCTTATACATACTTTCCAACAATTTGTGTTTTTTTTTATTCAATTCTTTTTTGCTGAATAATGATTTATATTTTTTTTTATTTCATTACATTTTTCATGAATATTATTTAAACTGCAAATTTATACAGTTAAAACAAATATAATACTGTATATAATGTATCATAAAACATTGACATAAAACCAAAAACATTGCAGTTCATGAAAATTCAGCATTATGCAATCTTATGAGAGGAAGACTATAAACATCATCACTTTTTTGAGAGGTGAATGTCATCATAACATCATAGCAGTGACGTTTTGTTTTGTAGAAGTGACATGGACTGGTCCTTGTTTGTTACTGACAATTTAGTTTGCTTTCAGCAACTACCGACAAGAGACGGCAGTCTGTCAGAAATCTCGCCACAGAAAAAAAAACTGCGTGTCATATGACTTAATCAAAGCACATCATTGGCTAAACTAAGGTCTTCTCTTTCCAACAAAAAAAAACGAGAATGTTCTCTTAAAGAGACAGTGGCAAGGAAATTAACACAAAGAGTGTGTTGCCATATGGCCACACCATGCGGTAGAGGGTTAACTTACTGATTGCTATTGGGATGTGAAGAGACTTTCAACCAGCATAACAAAAAATGTTTCTGAAGACAATCACCTATTGCACCTTTAAGTCGTACTTTAGTGGGCCAAAGCTCAACTAATTATATTTAATCTAAATATATTGAAGTATCTACGTATGTGGCACTATATAACTTTGGTTAGGATGCTGCAGTATTCAGAAGGAGAGTTTACATGCATTAGCTTAGACCGAAATGAGATTTTTCCACCTTAAAAGCAAACAAATAGCAGTCATTGAGCTCAGCAGGGTTAAACAAAAGTTTGTCACTGGTGTAATAATCATAACTCTTCATTCATTCACCAGCGAGTTATTGGGTAATAAGAATGAAGGTTGTCTGTAGCCAGTTGTCTTTGTATCTTTTCCTGTTTGTTCATTTTATAGGCATAGCTTTTGATAGATGTTTCCACAGTGACTATATCCTGATCATGAATTGTTAAACTAATTTCTCCAAACTGTGAGTGATTGTCCCTGGTCTTTCTGTTTCGACTGCATGCGATGCTGAATAGTCTCGTAATTTCAGTTCTGTTGCAGACGGAGACTAACTTGAAAGAATAGGATAATTCATCTCTGGTAATTTTGTTTGCTAGTAATGACTGCATTAGACGGTAATAGTATTTACATACGGTATGAGCCCGAGTGCTTGAATTATGACATCTGTTAAAAGTTTAATATTCCCAATATCACAGCTCTTGAATTATTTGTTCTTCAAAAGCCGCAGACAATATGATACTAAATAATTGCCCAATGCATGTCTTCAACCCACACTTGACAGTTCACATAAAGCAAATCAACATTTATTTGATATATACATATAATACAAACATCATATTCTAAAAATTACGATTTAACAAATGCACATGACTCCGCTATCATTTTACACTGACTCACACTGATAAATATTTTACATCTAAAGAAATGTAATATATATGATTAAATCATAATTATATTGTCTGTCAGTCTAAGCACCAAACACCCGCCTAGCAACCTGCCAGAACACCTTAGCAACAGTCTAGCTAGGCTGATCTCTCTTCAAATACGAAAGTGTTCAAACTACACAAGATTTATATAACCTTAAAACATCAAACAAAACTTCAAACAGTCTTAAACTTACAGACAATGCTTTGTCAAGGCCTGTCTGACAAAGTTTCCTTTTGTAGTTCCTTTAGTTTTATTCAACTTCTACTGAGGTTGTGTGTATTTGGCTATAATGTTTGACAATGTCCTCACTAATATTGTAAAACATGTCAAAAACCAACTTGTGAAGACATTTGAAGTAGTCTGCTAAATGACTACATATTGGTTACATAACTACACTTTTTCTCTCTGAATCAGCCTAAAAAGTCTGGATTCTGCTCTGGAAACAATCATGTAAGAGGTAATGTCTCTTGAAGAGAAGGACCAACGTAAAGAACCACTCTTTGAGCCCTTTATTCTTCACCTTAAATGTCCTTCTCCTTGAATTACTTAATGATCACTAGTCACCCTTTCACCAACAGCTTATATGTTGCATTGAACTTGTCAGTCAAGGCTTGAACAGAAGTCTAGACATGAAGGGTGCTTTCACACCTGCCTCATTTAGTTCAGTTGAATCGATCGTTGTCCTCTTGGAGCGGTTCATTTGGGCAGGTGTGAATGCAGCAATGAACTCGGGTGTGCACCAAAAGCAGACCAAACAAGCGTACCAAGACCTCCTTGAAGAGGTGCTCAATGCTTTCAAACGAACACTGAAGCGGTTCGTTTGTGGTGAGAACATGATCCGACCTCGAACAGACCCAACTGCAAAAAGTACTGCACATTTTGTTGGACTAAACCAGCTGCCGTAGTCAGCAGCGCTGTGCATTATGGGATAGGGATAAGTGTTTGTTGACCGTTTGCACTTTAGCAACATAGCCCCATGGCAGCTCACAGACAAACTTGGAGTTGTGAGGAGGTGCGGAGCCTCATAGAAATTTGGTCTGATGACCGTTTTAAAAAAGCGGTGTGTTGTCTGCTGGCCTTTCCTCCTCTCTTTGTTTTCTTCCGGGAGTTAATTCTGACCAATTGAAAAGCAGTTTAGGAAATATGTTCAGAGACACATGTGGCCAACAAGTGATGTGGATGTTGTCACGTGACTGCATTTTGGTTCGTTTTAACTGGTTCGGACCAGAGCAATCAATGTGGTGTGAAAAGGAATCAAAATGTCTGAAAAATGCTACAATGTATAATTTTTTGCCCTTGGTTCAGAGCAAATGAACCAAACTACAGATGTACAAGCACCTTAAGATGTTTGGTTACAATGCAAGATACTGTTTGTTTTTATTTTAACATATATTAGTCATGAAGAAGTTTCTCAACTTGAGAGCAAATATGATTCACCATTATGAAACAGACCCACGTTCGACCAGCTATTACTGTTTCATGTTTTATCAAACCATAAAGCAAGGCCATTTCTCCATAAAAATATACACAATATCTGGCCTTGGAGGAAGCGCATTGGGCTTATTTCAAAGGTATGGCCACTGAGGTGGTTGAATAATGTTATAATGTCAAAAGTATATCCTGAGATTTCCAATTAATCAGTGTTTTATGTTGTGTACTTTCGTCTTAACCCTCGGAAATCATGTTTTTTGGATCCAACGTTTTAAGCCTTTTACTTATTATTCTCAGATTAGGTAACGTACGCTGAACCTGGCCTACATTATAAGTATAATGCTTAGACAGCCTGTATGGAAGACTCCTCTGTGATGTTCTTGCTCAAGGTCTAAAAATCAAAGCCCCAGTAGGCAGTTTTTGTTCATTAAATATCAGTTTATTGGTTACAATCTTGTATATGAATCAAAATGTAATGTAGCTAAAAAAAATAAATAAAAAAACTTTAAAATTAGTGTCTAAAATGCAGTAAGTTTTCGCTATAACATTTGCAGCACTGCAAGGTAAGTACTATACATAAAGTATACACTGTAAAAAATGACCGTGAATTAACGGTAAAAGACTGTAAAAATGCTACAGTAAAAACCTGTTAAATGGTTAACGGTAAATTCCCCTACTATATACGGTGAAAAACTGTACATTACATGTATTGGACATTAATTTTACGGTAGTATACCGTTTTTGGAAGTGAAAAAGACCGTATAATTTACAGTGAATAACTGTAAATTGACATTCCCAGAATTCCCTGCTTTACATTTCAAATTTGATGTTTTTTTGTTGAAATAACTGTTTCTTCTTAGTTTTTTCTTATCAGTTTTGTATATTAGGGTTGTATGTTACACCTAATGTTGTTAAATTAATGTTTGTTGCATTATTTCAGTTTCATGTGTGTTACCATGATGGTGTTTGGTGTTTGTGTGAATGACACTGTGCACCTTCTATATATGTTATTATTTAAAAGCTGCTTGTGATGGGCTTTGGTTCATCATGTGACGTTCTCATCACCACCTGCATTTGGTGGTTATCAGTGTATTACAAAGGTACAAAACAGATTTCAGTACTTCAATAGGTTGGTATATTAACATTATATCAGTTAATGAAATTACAGTATTTAACTGTAAATTTAAGTGAAAACCATAAAACCTAAACGTTGCTACCTTATTTTTTACTGTAAAATTCCGGCAACCACAGCTGCCGTTTTTTTACCGTAAATTTTACCGAATTTGTTTTTACAGTGTATACTGTAAATAAAGCATTATATTCAAAACATGGGTCAAATATATGTAGCAAAAAGTATAAATAGTCATTCAAGAGGCAAGGTAATTGCATTATTTTCACATGTATGTTCATAACATGCTGATGGTTTTGGAAATGGATCGATGGGATTGGCTCGCTGTCAGTAATAAAGGAGACTGCACATCATCTTTCTTGTATGTAGTGAGCTAAGCAGTTATATATCTTCTATAGTGACAGACAAGAGTCAGGAAAGGCATTCAGGTAGCCTGGGATGGGCTTTGGTAACTGGGGGAACGTCCTCACTTTTCAATTATTCACACCGACAGGTGTTCAGCGACGAAGGTTACATAATTATCCCAAACTCCACTGTCTTGTAAAAGCACTCTCATACAGGCCATGATTTGCATGTATAAAAAATGTGCAAAACTGATAACACAAGAAAAAAATAAAAAATAAAATGGCATTTACGCATTTAGTGACATTAAGGCAATTTTATTTATATAGTGTTTTTTGAATTAGACATTTTTTCTAAGTAACTTTACAGAAATATACTGCAGTAATAGCCTCATAAAATTCATAATGTTTTTATTTAGAAGTTTAATTTAAAAAAAAAAAGATTATTCTTTAATATATTGTTGTTGTATTCAATATTTGGTCACACTTTATTTCAAGGTCCAATTCTCACTATTAACTAACTATTGGCTATGACTTTTGCCTCAATAAACTCCCAATTTGCTACTTATTAATAGTTAGTAAGGCAATTGCTAAGTTTAGGTATACTGTATAATTAAGGGATGTAAAATATGGTCATGCAGAATAAGGCATTAATGTGTGCTATATTAATATGGCATTAATAAGGCATTGATATATGCTTTATAAGTACTAATAAACAGCCAATATGCTAGTAATATGTATGCTAGTTAGTGAGAACTGAGAATCCTTAAAATGAAGTGTTACCAGAATATTTTAGTCAATTGACCTAAATACATTGTTACAAACAGACATATAAAATGGATAGCATACTTCAACTTTATGATGAAAAACAGCTGAATTGTTTTCTGTCTTTTTAATGTTGTTGTTTTTTTTTTTTTTTATTGTGCTGAAAGATTTGATGAATGTGGATGCACCAGTTTTAAACTAGTATTAAACATTCCTCTTCATCTCATGGGAAAACGTACAGTAACTATTTTACAAAATGACGATTTTGTATGAATTTGAAAACGCAAGATTATATATATATATATATAAATATAAGCATGAAAGCCTGCACATAAACCTAACTGTCAGTGGGGCGTAAGCATATTGTATCATCTGAATCTGCCAGTTCTCCAAAACGTTGAATAATTATGAATTGCCATGAAAGTGTGTCGGATCATTGCAATTTTAAAATCTGTACTGCAGTGTCACAGATGTAACTAACGACCAATGTAAAGCTCTATTTTGAGAACTTTATTCTTCTTATTGAAAGTTCTTCTACTTCAGTTCATAATAATCAAGTGTTTTTAGGTCAGGATATAGTTATCTCTTCACAAAAGGATACGTGCTGCACTTAATTGTTCCGTTAAGAGGCTTGGATCAAGAAGTGACGGTCAAGTTGGTTAGCTACAATCCAAGAGCCTGGTTATTGAGTTTAAATTATAATAATGGTGAAGAAGTTACTGAACATGAGACCGGACCCACACTCTATCTGCATTTTATTCTTTCATTTCTTCTCAATATAAAGCAAGGCCATTCTCCAATACAATCTGGCCTTGGATGTATCATGAAGCTTCTTCACAACACTCACCATTCTTCTGTCTGAATGTAAAAATCTGAGTCACACACTCCCACTGGCTCACTCTCACGCTCAGCACACACTGCCAAGACACGTTATTGACCAAGTCAGTCTGATCGTGCAGAAGGCTTGTAACACCATCTAATTTATCTGATGATGGAGGTTTTTCAGCTGATTGGGTGGTTTATTGTATAAAATGACTATTTTTACTCACCCTCGGGCCACTCAAGATGTAGATGAGTTTGTTTCTTCATCAGAAAAGATTTGGAGAAATTTAGCATTACATCACTTGCTCACGGATCCTTTGCAGTGATTGGGTGCCGTCAGAATGAGAGTCCAAACAGCTGATAAAAACATCACCATAATCCACAAGTAATCCACACAACTCCAATCCACCAATTAAAAAAAGCTGCACGTTTGTAAGAAACCAGTCCATAATCCATAATAATGCTTCCTACAATAAAAAAAGTCCATCTTCTGTTGTCCTCTCACATCAAAATCCACCAACGTATTTGTTAAGAACTGTAGGGCTTGTAATAACATAATAATAACCCGTATATGAATGATGCTGAGCCTAGCTCAACTTCAGGTTTTCCATTTCTTGATGCCTTTTGTTCCAAGCATTCTTGGAGAAAGAAAACAAAGGACAAAAAAAAAACAGTAAAACAACAAATTTATTCTTTTTCACACAAATTACGATTACGGGGCAGATTATCAATTAATGAAGACTCACTTCCATCTGGTTCCTTGCACTATAGTATGTTATCGAAGATGGTGCCGACGCTGATGGCTGCCTCCGTGGCGTGCTCCGCAGTTGTTTTTATGTTTTTGTTAGTTCGTCCTGTCTTTAGTTATATCCCTGCAATCAGTTTCACCAGAGACGAATTGCTGGACCTTCGGCAGTACACACCACCCGATATTTCACCGGTTTTCGACTATTCTGATGTTTTGCTGGACATTGTAGTCAGGGGAGC